>NC_061107.1:124640734-124653234 GCF_015104395.2 Macrobrachium nipponense
GTAATTGTAGGTAAGGTTAACCACCAAGTGTGTGCAGGAGTTTTGTGTATGCATGCGTCCGCTTGCGTATGAGAGAGAAAGAGAGAGAGAGAGGGTCAGGGAGAAAGAAAGGGATTCATTTAGGTTAAGGAAGTCCTCCTTTCCCTCTGTACAACAGTCATTTTTTTGCGAGCGATAAATTCTCTGATTACAAGAAGCAAACTATTCCGATTCTACTGTCGTAAAGTTTTGTCGCTTTTTTTCACTTTTGCGACCTGCTTCTTTTCTGATGCTGTAAAACTAGGGTGCATAAATTATGTTGAGCAAATCTGAAAGTCGTTCGGTGATAGAGACGAGGAGAGAGAGAGAGAGATGAGAGAGAGAGAGAGAGATAGAGAGAGAGAAAATGTTCCAAAATCAGTGACTTGCACTTAGTTTAATATATTGGTCTAGGAGTTTTGATTGCACTAATATAACTTTATCATCTTTTGCGTTTTAGGTCTCACTTACGAGTAACAGAAATATAATCCTTATGTAAACGGATTGTTGCGTCACGAACGAATATTATTATATCAGTTGGAAATTATTGTCCCCATCGATGATAACGGGTAATGAATAAAATATTTTAATTGAAGTGTTTTATTTAACCCCTTCTTAACATCCGCATCCACATCAAAATATTGTCATCAAATATCCGCATCTGCATCTGCCAAATAAAAGATATGTATATAACATACATACATGCATATATATATATATATATATATATATATATATATATATATATATATATATATGTATGTATATATACATATATATATATATATATATATATATATATATATATATATATATATATACATATTATTATATATTGCTACTTTCGAAATGCATATTTCCCCTCTTTGAAATGTTATGTAGAATTGTGTAACATTTTTTCAGATTCCTAGATAGCTTAAAGATAGGATGTTTTTTTTTTAAATGTGTTCAGATTTTTTTTCGCATTGCATTATGTAAAAAAGAATATATACATATGACCATAGAATGTAAAAAGAGAGAGATTTTCTTTGTCCGTTCGAAACTATTAGTTGTTTCCCTATTATGTCAACACTTTGAGATTGGAGGGTCTGCGAGATCCATTTGCTTTCCTGATCTGTCAACGCGCGTTTGATAAGCGAGCTCAAATCTTCATATGTGGGTTTTGGGAATCTGTCATCGCAAGTGATAGGCATTTGCCTCAGTGTCGATCGAGTAGAGTACGTGTCTTTTTTTTTTAATAGAATCATCTCATACGTACCGTGTATTGTCTTTGGCCGCGTCCCACGTGCGGATTTCACATTTTGTGAGTAAGATTGCGCAAAGTTTCGAAGCTTCTGGAAGCATTTGTGCCAAGAAGATTTCATTACATCCTAGTACTCGAGGCATTAACATCTCCCCCTCTCTCCTCTCTCTCCCTCCCTCTCTCTCCATTGCATAGCACTTTGATCTTAAAGTAACGTAAGGATTTCGTAGTTATAAATGGTCACTCGTAACTTGAGAAATTTTAGATTGATAGTTCTTAGAGTTTATTTTAGTGTTATTTAGTGTTTTTGTGGAATCTGAACAACATTGTTTCGTAACGGCGCCTGGTTTTTGTAAAGTAAAACAAGCTGCAGCAAGAAAGAAAGAAGTTGGTACACCAAGGTAAAGTGTGTATATTTTTATTAGTTGCAACTAATAACTAATAACAGATAGGAACTGTGGTTAACTAATAACGGATAGGAACTGTGGTTAACAAATAATAACTAATAACACGCTGGTTTACTAAGGTTTGGTAAAAACTGATGGTTACAATGTTTTGAGAGAAAAGATTTACACTTTTACACATTGCGTATTTTTGTTTGTGTTTGTTCCATTGTTTGTGCGCTCGTTCATTTTCTTATTGAAGTGTGCCTTTTTATTTTACATTTTCATTTGCACTCACAATTTAATTGACTTAGTTGTTTTCATTGCTTAATCATTGCACATTTAATTAAATTTAACATGTGTGAATTAATTTACATTTACTTAGAATTCTTTTCAAGTTTTTTATTATTGTTTAGCACTTGTGAATTAATTTCAAATTTTCAATTATTGCCTAACCTTCTTTTGAATTTTGATTGAATTAATTTTCTTGAATTTGTGATAAATTAATTTTGATTTAATTTTTCTTAATTTAATTCAAGAATTAATTAAACTTTAATTTGTTTTCAAGTAACAGTAATTTTCCCTGATATTGTGAATTTCACTATAAATTTTGAATTTATAATAAATTTTTGTATTTAAAATTTTTATAAGTTTTTTGTTTTCATTTCTAACCAGTATATTTGCATTTGATTAGATTTATGTTAGGTAGAAACATAGAGAGGTAATTGATTTGTTTTTCCTTCAATTTACTTGAATGACTTAGAACCAGGGAAGTACTTAGACTTCTGAAATCAGGGAAATACTTGAGACTTTTAAAGTTGTTGATTAATCTAATTACTTACAAGATTACCTCACACCTGTTTTGATGAACTTAGTCCTGATTTTCTGCAATACTGGTAAGTTATTAAGGGATCACTGTTGCCTTTAGAGTATTCAGTCGTTTAATACCTGTTATGAAGGTTCAGGTGTCTGGCTTTTGATGAGGTAATAATTGAATGAATGGTAACCAGATACTTGGCACTTCGTAACAATATTATATAATATAGTATATATATATATATATATATATATATATATATATATATATATACTATATATATATATGGTGTGTGTGTGTGTGTGTGTGTGTGTATGTATGTATATACATATCTTCTTTTATTTGCCGATGCAGATACGGATATTTGATGACAATACCATCGCAGATGTGGATATGGATCCAGATATCTTGTAAATCTAAATAAGATATATTTAATTGTTAATTAAAGACGATTTTAAACCACTTAATTCAAAATTATTGTTGCAACATAATATCTTATGTACTACCTTGAAAGTAGAAACAAAATTAATACTCATGAATGTGTGTGTGTATACTTTCATATGAACGTAAAAATAGTAACGCCGATACACGTACGTTTTAATTGTCTTGCCGTAGGTTAATTCACATTCATTGCATGATAAGGGTAACAACATTCAAAGCCATTATTTGCATCAGAGAGAAAGAGCATGTAAATGACAATAAATTACTAGAGCAAATATGCTTTTAAACATATATGCTATAAAAACTAATATGCTATAATGGAGCTCCTACCTAAAGTATATTCTTTATGAAATGTATTCTGCATTAATATAAACGAAAAAAGCCAAATTTATCAAAAAACAGAAAAACAAAAAATAATGCTTTGAGCTACAATGTATCAGTATGAACTACTGAACACTGAGCAGATGCTGATGTGGATGCGGATGTTAAGAAATGGTCAGTGCCGATGCGGATGGGATTTATAAAAAATGCGGCTAATCCAAGGATACAGATGTCAATATCTGATATATCTCTAATATATATAATGTTTATTATATATATATATATATATATAATATTATATATATATATATATATATATATATATATATATATATATATATAATGTATATGTATGTACATATATATATGTGTGTGTGTGCAAATTCAACATTTCGTCTTAAACCTTTCCTCTGCACAAGACAACTGGAATCCTCATTTCTGCTTAGTTTGCGAATCAGTTACGCACCTGTTGACACATAAGAGGGTGCTTGCTTGCGTGCGTGCACACATAAAACTATGCGCTCACAGTTGTTGGTCGTTATAAAAGCAGAGACAATTTCATTTGTGAGCGGAATGCGGCAAGATCACCTCATTCGTCTGCTCCGAAATTCACATGGTAATATCCACAAAGAATTGGAGACAATATCGGGCGGCGAGGAAAGTATTCCAGCCAGAGCGGAGGAGAATAATATGTATGAATTATTTGCGGCCCGGAAGACGTTGAAGATATGCAAGGGGATTCCAGATATGAGGCATTTGAATCTTATTTGCATGTTTTCGTCAATTCCCCTCTTCTACGTCTGTTTTATTTTCTAACTCTGCTTTCTGCTTTATATTTGTGATTAACTACACAAAGAAATATTAAGTTTTAATATTCGTACTTATACTTTGCCTGAGGATCCCTGTATTTTCAAGACACTTTGATTCAAAAAATCGTGCTATCCACCCGAAAGACGTGTTATACCTTCAGGCTACATACGTACTCAGAACTGGAGGAATTTCGAATTGCTAAAGAATAATTGTATAGCTCGATAAAATATATACAAGGAGACAGAGAGAGAGAGAGAGAGAGAAGAGAGAGAGAGAGAGAGAGAGAGAGAGAGAGAGAGAGAGAGATTTTCTATCTGGAAGTATACAGAAAAATTGGCTAGAATACCTGACATCATGCTTTTTGGTTCCATGGAGAAATTATGACTCGACCTTATTATATTAAGCCTATTATTAGTACGTCATACTAGGGTGGAATGTCTTACGAAGGGAGGGTTCGTTCATCTGTACATTGTGTTATACCTTCATGAGGGGTTTTCTATAAATTATGTTCACTGCTTTTCAAGATTTGCTCCTTAGTGGATTGTGCAATGAGACCACGAGAGAGATTGTGAAAATGGCGATGGGGGTGAGCACTGAAGAATGAATGATTTTTACTAATACCTTTTCTCTCCAGCGTCGGAGACTAATCATATTCACTGTGATGTACCGATGCAGTGAACTTTTATTATTTTTTCAGTGATTTACTTTTATTATGCATTTCCTTTTTTTTATTCTATGCTAACATGGCATTTGATTTTTTGTTATGGGGGCCATGTTTGTCTTTTAACAGGAACTCTTCCTTGAATTGGCCCCATGAAAAATGTTTCATCATTGGAGTAACGCAGTAAGAGACTGTTTTACTATGTGATTTATTTTTGTTAAATGGACATATCAGGTGTTCGAGGGAGATGTTGCATTTTCTCAAGTGGGATTGGTTTAATTTCTCGTGTATTCCCGGAGGGTGATCCATTCTCTCTATATAAGATTTATCTGGGTTTAGTTTTGGTTTGTCTTTTGATTTGTTTAAGCCAATTTTCCCTGGCAGATAGAATCCTGCTTATGTTATGGAATAAGGTTTATTTTCATTTTTGTAGTTCGGTGTTTAATTCAGTTGCCTACGTTAATTCGGAGAGTCTTCTTGTAAATGCAGAATAGGTTTCAGGCCGGCCAACATAATCATGTTTACGTACAGAAGTGAAACACCCGGTCTCATAAGATATAAACACACAAAGAATATATATATATATATATATATATATATATATATATATATATATATTATATATATATACACACACACATATATAATATATATATATATATATATATATATATATATATATATATATATATATATATATGTGTGTGTGTGTGTGTGTGTGTGTGTGTGTGTGTGTATCTTGATTCCTTAATACAATTGACAATTAATTTTTAGTGAATTTATAAAGTTTCATGACGGGAAAAGTCGAGGGCACAGACGCCACACTCTTAAATTTGAAACCTTCATCCTTTATGTCTTTCCTGGAGTCTCTGGCGCTGGGAAAGATCCACTTCGGTCTTCACTCGTCCCTAGGCCTTGATGACGTCAGAATTTCTCAAAGTCATATACGGCACTCGGTAAGGAATCATTTTGTATAGTTTAAATGGAATCAAGTGTCTTATATATATATATATATATATATATATATATATATATATATATATATATATCATATATATATATATATATATATATATATATATATATATATATATATATATATATTTATATATATATATATATATATATATATATATATATATATATATATATATGTATATATATAATTAACGGATATCGTATCATTACAACTAATATGTTAGGTTGTTATTGTTGTTGACTGAATATAAATCCTCTTGTTTGGAAATCAAATACTAGTGACGAATGTTATGCTTACTGCCTTCTGCTACGGTTCCAGAGAAAAGAAAGATTCCAAAAACAAATAGAAATTTTCCTCAAAAGCTACTTAACCAAACCTAAACGTTATTCTTACCTGCTTATAATAAGACTGAAAATACGCTATGTGTATATATATATATATATAATATATATATATATATTATATATATATATATATATATATACGTATATATATATACATATATACTTAGTGTATTTTCAGTCTTATATAAGAGTTGTTTCTGGTGTCTGAAAATAGGATTCGTGGATGCGGATATGATATTTTTTTAAAATTGCTGTTGCGGATGCAGATGCGGATATTTGTTTTTGTGACCATATTCCCGATGAATGGCGGATGGTGGGATGCAAATATTTTGTAAATATGAATAATTTTGATATATTTAATTGTTAAAAAAGATTTCAGTCCATAATTTAGTATTATGTTGTTACCACAAAATATTTTATTTTACGTACTACTAAAAGTATGAAATGTAAGTGATACTCATGTACATATGTGTGTGTACACTTTCAAATAGTAAACCCAATAACAGTAATACACGCTACACGGACGTTTAATTCTCTTGGTTATTTCATGCTCATTGGATGGTAAGGATAACAAAATCCAAAGCCATTCTTCGCATTATGATTACAACTGTTGTAAATAACTTGAGATTACTAAAACAAATATGCTTTAAAACAAATATGCTATAAAACTAATATGCTGTAACAGAGCTATCTTTATAAGTATATACTTCATGAAACATGTAATTGTGTATCGTGTATTCTGTATAATAAAACGAAAAAGCTAAATTTAGCAAAAAACAAAAACAAACAAAAAATCTGCTTATAGCTGAAATGTATGAGTATGAACTACAGAACACTAAAACATGGGTGACATCCGGATGCGGAACACAATTACTCCTCTAATGGTCATCTTGACTAAAAAAAAAAATATTACACACTATTCTCATTGTCAGAACTCATCAGTATTTTCCCCAGAAAATGTCAATTAGAGAATTAGTTTTCTGTGGTGACAAAACGATCTTTCTGTAAAAGAAATCACAATTATCAGAAATGAAAAAATAAAAATGAATGGATAAAGTTCGGTCCCTACACTTCAGCTCCCTTCAGAGTATCTGTAAGAATTCAAAAGTTTTTTTTTTAAGAGTTCTTTTTTTTCTCTCTCTCTTGACCTTCTCGACGGAACTTCTATGCGACTCCTCCGGCTTTTCTCACTGGTGATCACTGCAGTCTAATAATCCCATTTCCCCATCACTATCCGAATATACTACGTTTCACGCGCCCTGTTGGACGTACAAACACACACGCTAAATTGTTCTGGAACGTTCCACGAAACACACCCTGGTTTGACGCACGAACAGGCACACATACGACTGCATTTTCCTGACGTCACAATTATATGACTCCCGACCAACCAGGTAATCTTGCGCACCCACGCACTCGCCGATGAGGCCTGATAATGTTTTGCATTTCCGCCCAACTAGTTGCCAGAGGAACAATAATGTCTTGAAGTTTTCCAGAGCACTTGCGGCTGTGTTGTTACATTCCAATCTGTGCATACATACATACATACATACATACATACATACTTACACACACACACACACACACACATATATTTATATATATATATATATATATATATATATATATATATATATACATACATATATATATAGATATATATAATATCATCTTACCAGCATGTATCTTGAAGCACTTACAATTTGCAGTCTTGAAATTCTTGCATGATGAGTTTAAATTATTGACAAACTAGGAGATTCATTATGTTATCCTTCATATTTTTTGGGGGGAATTGTGTAAGAATAAGGCATAGATGATATATTACAATCAAAACCAGAGTTTATAGAGAACTTAAGAATCTCTCTATCCACTTTTTCACCCTAATTTCATATCTGGAATATCAGTTCTAAAAACTATTGATATTAGTTTAGTATTTAAATTAATACAATACTTTAAGAAATATGTTAAATAAGAATAGTCCGTCCAATTCAAACAATATGTATACAGTATCCCTTGTAAAGATTGCAATCAGATTTATATAACCAACATCATAAGGACTAAAAAGATGTTCCAAACACAAATATGATGTTTCAAGAGGCCCAGTAAACAATGGCATTCAGATCTTTGGCTTAAGACAGGCCATGCCATTAACTGGTATAATTCATCTATAATCTGCAAGGCCAACGATTATGGAAAAAAGAAACCTTCTGGAAACTATGTTCATTGAAGTCACATGCACCAGCAGTTTTAATCTCCACCCTGGATTAACTCTTGATCTTCTTTCCCCGTCTTATCTGTAACTCCGCCCACCATTACTCACTTTACTTTATAAAGCTCTGTAAACTATGCTTGTACTCAGTGTGAACTTGGAAATGTAGAATAGCTCGCCTTTTTACGTGGATTTTATGTTTTATATATATATATATATATATATATATATATATATATATATATATATATATATATATGTGTGTGTGTGTGTGTGTGTGTGTGATATATCTATATATATATATATATATATATATATATATATATATATATATATATATATATATATATATATACGTGTGTGTGTGTGTGTATGTATTTATGTATTAACATGCATATATGACTTGTGTATATACAAATGAATATATATGTATATATAAATATATATATATATATATATATATATATATATATATATAGATATATCTATATATATATATATATAATATATATATATATATGATACTATTGCTATAAGTAAAAGAAGGGGTTTGGTCGTTGGGCTTAACCCGCAGCCTGATAGATTATGATGAAAGCGAAAAGTAAAAGTAAGAATCTTTTCTCAATCAGTATAGAAAGCGAGTGCCATTATAATACGCATACTGAATAGGCTTCGGTTAGGACGAACCGTCGCTGATGATGGGGAAAACGATGCAAGAGCGCCTGATTCCAGTACCACCCAACACTGACCGGCCAAGATCTTTGTTAACCATTGGTATCCACAACAGCAACAATCGGAATGAATTCGCTCGTATTATTCTCGACGACAAAGAGGGAGAAAAAGGAGAAAAATTGCTAGCCACCAAGAAGAGTTGTGTTTTTGTGATCGCGTGCTTCTGAGTGGATACATTTGCTATATGTCTTCAAATTGTTTTACCAAGAAGTACCGGTGTCTATCTCTTCAGGTATGGTTGGTGTTACACGTATTATAATGGCACTCGCACAGTAATACTTTTGTTACTCATATTCATATCGTGATATCCTTTAATTTCTAACATGGTACACACACACACACACACAAACAGACACTCATAAATATGTGTATATACTATATATACATACACATATATATATATGTGTATATAATATATATATATATATATATATATATATATAATATATATGTGTGTGTGTGTGTGTGTGTGTGTGTGTATGTATATATATATATATATATAATATATATATATATATATATATATATATATATATATATATCTATATATACATATATAGTGTATTTGATAACTTTTTGTTTCCCCTAAACTAAATTTACTTATATATTTTTACTTTTATTTGTGATGGGTGAATAAATAAATGGTTTGTGTATCGAGCGCATCTAAGCTGGCCCTTGAGAAATGACAAGTTTACTAATTCATTCGTATTTTATTCCTATAAGCTTCACTGAACGATTATACTTTAGAAAAGAGTGCAATACTTTTTCTGGGGCACCATCAGTCAACCTTCTCGCACGCCAAATTGCTTTTGGTAATCCGTCAAAACAGAGGGCAATTAGGCTTAACGAAGGGTCACGATCGTGAGTCATTGAGTACAGTCCACAAACAATTGCCTATAAATCACACGAGAGAGAGAGAGAGAGAGAGAGAGAGAGAGAGAGAGAGAGAGAGAGAGAGAGATGATGATTATGATGATTGATGATATGAGTGTGTTACAGAATATACTATTACTTCAGTTTAAATTCAGAACATGTATTTTTTTCTCACAAGCTTTCATACCTCCATAAATACCTAAACAAGTTATGGTTTATTGAGTGAATGACTTCAAGCATCTTTTCATTTGTTTTTCATCTAAAATGTTTTATATTACTTAATTTTCTTAGTTTCAGCTTCTAATTACTTAAAATTGACATCTAGTATTATTTCATGTTCTATATTATCGTTAGTAAACTTCATCATATTTCTTTGAAGTCTTCGTTTGATTATGTGATAATTTAATTTAACTGAAAATGCTGTAAATACGTGCACATTTCATCATTATTCGGGGCTAATGTTTTGAAGGTAATAAAGATAAAATCAAACAATATTCCTGCATGTTCATTTATTTATTTATTTGTTTATCTATTTATTTATTAATCTATATATCTTTTTATTTACAAACAACTAGGCATCTGCAGACAGAGATTAAAACACTGGAAACCCTTCTTTCGTGGTTCTGACCTTTCAGAAAGTGAGATTACCTTTTTCCTCGCTTTTTTTTTTAGTCCTCCCTAAAGACAATGGTCAAGGTTTGAAAATAACAGGGATGATATGAAAACTTCCGGGAAAAAATATAAAACCGGAACCGGGTTTTTTGTTGACCGCACTAGTGATCAATCTCACTCCCCGCAGAGTAAATCACTTCCATAGTATAGTGTTTATTCGTTTGATTGCGTCATTCGCCCCGCTCTTGGGTCTGAATACCTTCATGATCTTAATAGCTGCGTTTCTATGACTGTTTTTGTGAATTGTTAGTATCATAATAAGTATTATAACATCTAAGTTTACCTCTCTCTCTCTCTCTCTCTCTCTCTCTCTCTCTCTCTCTCTCTTCAGGATTTAGGAAACTGTCCAGTGACGCCATTCATGCTGTAATGACCAAGGAATTATTTTCCCCAATTCATTCCAAAGGTTTTTTTTTAAACAATGACTGTAAGACTACAATGACTTCATTTTTCCCCGTTCCTACGAAATGCCCTAGGCAAAACGTCCCTTGGATTACATGCTATTACAGCAGCAGCAATTGTTATGAGAGAAGCAAAATACAAAGCTTTTTTACCTCGGAATATAAAACATTAGAAATATAAATTTTGGTTACCCATTTAGAATGGCATTATGTGACGTATTCATTTGATTGTAAAAGGGTAAAACTTTGATAGCTGCATTTTCATGACTAGACCTGTTGTCTATAGATATAGATATAGATATATAATCTATATTCATACATATATATATACGCATACATATAAATATATATATAATAAAAAAGTTTTAACATATCGCCATTATTTAATACAGTCTCTATTTCTTCACTCATAATCAAATGGCTAAATCTCTCCACCTCTTCCTCTTTTACTTTTCTTCTTATTATGATGTTTCGTTTCTTTCTCCCCCGCAGAACCCCTCCCCCTCCCCCACCCCCCACCTTCTCATTGGTATGACCATCACCGGCCTTTGTTTCCTGTCTGCGAAGAAAAAAGTAGTATGTAATCAGAACCGTAAATATGGCTCTGATGTAATCCTGAAAGACCGGCCCTGAACAACGCAAGTAAAGTACAGGTATAATGTCACTTTATTTATGCTTTTCATCTATGTGTCACTTGTATGAATTTCCTCGAATTATCCTTACAAGATTAAATCTTCCATGGTCAAAAAAAAAAATGTCCAGATTAGTTAAGTAAGAAATGGACCAAAATAAAATAATCGCCCTATTCTTCCATTGCGTCCTACGCCCCCTACTATCTACCAAATGTCGAAATAGAAATGCTGAAGAAATGTCGGTTGCTTTGTACTTGTACTATACTTCAATATGTATCCTTTAAAAAAATGCAAACTTCTCTCATCGCTTTTCCAATTGCATATCTTCATGTCGAGCATCAAATCTCAAACAATGCTGAGAGACGGAGATTGGGAAAGAATTTAAAGCTTCAAAAATGTAACTATAGATTTATGTATGTCTTAGGAGTTGCGTCACAGTTCTTCGCATATCTTTCCAGGAACTGAACCAACAGCCTCCCGCGCCACATCTGATTGATTCTGTTCCAGTTTTAAAAGAAGTAAAAGAAAAGGAAAAAGGTCGTTTCCAGAGAACTTTGACCCCAGTTCTGCCGGGCATGTAATTATTCTCGATGGCTTGCCGAATCTTTCTCGCAGGCTGGATGTTCTGTTACGAGACGAAGGCGACGCTCTATTTCGTTCGGAATCTTTCAGAGACTTTGAGTAGTTTTACGTCATGTGCCGGTTTAAAATGAACGCATACACGTTTTTCCTGAATATTGTTCAGGTCTTCATTCCATCTTGATCCGTGAAGCCTTTCGCAGATTTATTGAAAGATACAGAAACATCAACCACATTAGCCGAGGCGACAACACAAAGGTCAACGAAACACTGTGGAATTGGACTTAGGTTAACGAAATGAAAACGTGACATTTTTCATCCCAGTTACACCATAACATCTCGATATCGTATCATCCTGAGGTAATTACTCACAGTTTTATTAAAT
>NC_061107.1:124660734-124663234 GCF_015104395.2 Macrobrachium nipponense
AAAAACTACCCTCTCATGCGTTATTTTAGTTACTCATCGTCATACAATATATGACTGGAAAATGAAAAGTCTCTAATCAATCGTACTAAATTGTGAGATTGCACTAAAAAAACTGGACGAAGATGCTTTGCAACTTGAATCTCTTTCTCTTATATTTCTGCTTGTATACAGATACGGCTTCTGATAATAAAATGCAGGTAGTTTTAAAAAAGAAACCTCTGTTCCGATATCAAGTGAAAGGGTTGTATCTCCAACTGTTTCTAAGGCGTTTTTAGAAATATTTTATATACTATAAGGTCTTCTTCACTTCACATGTTTGAATTGGAACTGTCTGTATGTGTTTATCATCATATATCTTCTGCAAAAAAGAAACCAGCACACCATTCATACGTTGTAACCAGGAGAAGGATGGAAAATGGGATCCCAGATTTTGAACAATAATTATATGGGTTTACATATTAAAAACTAATGAGTACCTGAAGCATCATACACCCAATGGTTGCGGCCATAGACAATACTACCAAACAAAAACTTCTTTCAGTTTTCTTCTGAAGATTGAAAAAGAAACCCACAAAATCACTTTGTAACTTGTTTACTTCTAAAAACTAAATGTAAATACATAGAAATAAACAAGTTACAAAGTGATTTAGTGGGTTTCTTTTTCAATACTACCAATGTTACATAATAGAAGAACATCGTCTGATAATAAAAGAGAGGAAATGAGTCCACAGAAACAGCAGCTTCCAAAAGTAATGGACCCGAGTCCGGTAAAAAACTAATAGCAGCAAAGGCAGTATCCAGAGATTGCTGGAAGATGAGTTGAAACAACAGCTGGCAAGAGAGACATGAGGCGAACAAAGTTTTAGGTAGTGGTATGCTGAGGCTATCGCAAAACCCTCAGAGAGGTAGACTTCTGTACCGACAGGGATCACAGTAGAGATCGGGAATCAGCTTTTCAGAATAATTTGTAAGCAAAGACAAATAAAAAAACAGACTTCTGAAGCTTCCTTCTTTGACAACGAAAAACTCTGCAAAAAAAAACAAGCACATGAACTTTATAATGAAGCCAGATCATTCATTCTTGTGTAAAAAGGTCCTCTATTACACAGCTAGTACAATTAATTTTAGCGAGATTTTTCTCATGTGCTTGGTTTAATTTCATCATGCACTGGCCACCACTTTTGTTACTCTATAATTAAATGCAAAATCTTAGTTCTTTAAAGATTTTGAAAAGAATTTCTGACCTGGTCATTACCCCGCAAATATTGCCCTCATTACTGACACCTTTATTACTATTCAGAAAATGAAACTCACTCCACAATAGAAATTCATCGGGGCTTTACTGGAGTAACCTAACCTATTTTCTCCATAACTTTCAAGGCCATAGCTTCCCAGCCAATGAGAATTTGCCAGGTGGTAGACAGTTGCCCATGTATATCAAGAACTAATTGTGGGAAAAAGATAATGATAAACAGTGGAGCTACACGGGACCTGGGCTCATTTCATGTTGAATAATGGCATTCTTAATTGACGGATTTTGAAAAGGTAGTCACACTATTCAGATATCTCTAATGAACCTCCTGAGTCTGTTCTTCATGGTAAGCAATGCCAGATCAAAATTGATGGGAATGCTGATAAGTTATGAAGCTGTTCCTTCAATATTATGCTCTGCTGAAGAGACTAACATGCAGTTGTTACTTCGCAAATGTGTTGCAAAAACAGGAAATTGTAGAACAACTGTCATGAAAACCTCTGATAATCAAGTAGTGACTCTTGCCAGCTATTTATAACATAAAATTGATATTCCTCTAGTCAATGACAGGAAACTTCATGTAAAAGATGGAAATACATGCACAGTCTAGCTATTTACCAAAAAATGGAGAGAAAGCTTACAAAGTCCTTCTGATAAGAATGTCTTCTCTTATTGTGAAATTGCTAGCAATTTCTGTGGAGGAGGAGGAGGAGGAGAAGGGAGGTTCTTGAAAAAATATCACTTTCATGTTGATGAGACATCGTGAAAACATTCGACACATGTACCAAAAACATATTTCTAGAACATTTGATAATTCTGTCTGATTTAATCAGGATGAGCATAATTTAACCAGAATAGATAATGGCTGTTTAATGATAAAAAAAGAAGACTAATTGCCAGTTTCAGTGTTCTCTCCCCAATTGACATGTCTATATCATTTTGGGTAAAGAGCAGAAGTCGTCGGTGCCATCAGTTTCCACGTGAAGTTAAAGGGTCTCCTTGCACACATGTATGTATGTGGATTCTAGCTGCAGATTGTATGAGGGCAATGAACGGTAAAAGAAAAGAGGTGTTAAGCGTACGACTCTTCAACCGTGACGGAGTCTGGGGAATACGTAAGACAAACAGGCAACTCACTCATTAAATGTGCAATATCAAATCAATTGTCAATGTCATCTCATCAAAGAGTTCTTCTTATTCTGAGAATGAGTTCAGTAGATTGTGTAGTTGTTAGCTTAGTACAACTAT
>NC_061107.1:124668234-124670734 GCF_015104395.2 Macrobrachium nipponense
TCGCGTAACTCTATATGACGAGACGATGTTTTTTTTTTTGGGGCCCCCCCCCTTTTCTTTAGTATTTACTCTGAATTTGATGAGTAAAACCAGTTCAAGGGAGAATGTAATGAAGCCACTAATTATAGATTGTCAGTCCACTTACTGACGTGTTACATTTTTCTGTTCACGTTTCTTGATCAGCGCCGCAAGAAGAAGATGTGAACGCACTCCAGTGATCGAGCTATTTTTTCAGGGAGCTCAATAGATCACTTAACAATACATCATTACATAGAACTACTCGTGAATAGAAGTGCTGTAGTCGTGATAACTAGTCAAATGAACATGCTGATTAAAATTGACGAAGAAAAGTTGAAGAATAAATGAGAGAACTATTCAAAGATTGCTCCAGTAAAGCCTTCTCTCTCCTTCGCCACAACTGAGCAAAAACAGATATAAAAAATTTATTTATTGAGTCTTTTCTTTCTCCGCCGTATGCGACATGTGATCACCCGTTCATCAGATTTACACAAAGATAAAAAACCTTTTGATGGCATAATGGCGGTTTGCCTAAATATCCATCTTATGTCTTTAAAACTTGTAGGTTAGATTTTATTTGGTCCTTTTACTGGAAAGGGCGCGTGCTGGGTTTTGAAAGTGTCTTTATATACTACTTTCTACGAATTCTAAGTATGTCCTGAATTCTTTTCTATGGACGGCACACTTCTTGGATGTAACGAATTCTCTCTCTCTCTCTCTCTCTCTCTCTCTCTCTCTCTCTCTCTCTCTCTCTCTCTCTCTCTCTCTCCTGTTTGTCTGTCGCCCATTGTTTTCTTTTCTAGATAGAGATATTTAATATATACGAAATGTGTATGATTTGATGTATATGCTCATAAAATAGTCTTCATTTATTGTGTCTAATATGTACTCCATGCTTATGTAGGGGTGGATGACTGCATGACTGATGATTATACTTTTTACCAGTTTGCAGAAACAGAGACTAGCATATCTGTCTATAAACCTTGTAGTTGAGCTAAACAAGGCCTTATGCCAGGCCCTGGTTGAAGGCTAGGACATCAAGAGAGCAATGACACATAACTCCCAACGTTCCTGAGTGAGGAGAGCAGCCGTAAGCAAGGTACAATGTCTTTGCCTGAGGCTACAAACGTCCTGAGAGAAATCTGTGAGATTCAGTGGCCTATAAGATACCCAAAGTGAAGAGTGCCAAAGAGTTCAGCTTATAGCGAGTTTTTGTGTATAATGGGTGTTAAATAGAGGATGAGAGGAACATGATGACAAAATAACGAGGCAGGCTCATCTGCACACTCCACTTGAGAATCTCAACAAAGAACGTGGGTTGCCATCAGAGCCAAGGTTTTGCCAGTATTCAGAGCAAGAGAATTAGTCATTGCACTACTAGGCTGGAAAATGAAAAAGAAAAGGAAAGTCCGATTTACAGAAGGAAAGATGTGTTTCAACCTCAGTATCTAAAGAACTATCGTACGACAGCAGACATAACTGTTCCTAAATTATGATAAGTAAAAACGATTGTCAAACGCTATAAGCCAAAATCACACAAGTGAAAGTAAACTATCCTAGTGAATCCAGCTACCGGAAGTGGTTTCCTCTTGAAGGGAACAAACCTACCTCTGGTCGTTTTTCACAAGGTAAACGAATCAGAACTTACACATAGTCATGCAGATGATTCGTGTAGCTTTATAAATGTGATAGAAATAATCCAGATAGTTAATCATTCTGGCACTTACCATCTTTCTTAAACTGAGCAAGGGACGTTTTTTTCTTCAGTTGTCACTGCTTAGGTTAATGAAAAAACTCGACACGGAGATTTCGTGTTAAAAGTAGAGAGGCTCGAAATCGCTGGAATATATAATGCGTTCATACACAAATTAAGATAGACCATGGGCATTAAACTTAAGAAATTTCTAGAGGCCACTTTTATTTTTAGCAATTAAGAAGATAAGAATGATATTGCCGTAATTATCTTCTCAATTACTGTCTTTATCACCGGCATCATTATCACCATGAATATCTTTATTGTTACCTCAAACGCAGATTAAAATAGATCAGAAATATCTATGAACCATCAGCCCATAATTAAAGGGGCCATAAAATAAAGCAAAAAACCAATGAAGAGCCAAAGAAAGACTTTGGCCTCTGTTATGCCTCCCATACACACGAAGTGATGATGACATCCTGAGCTGAATTGTCACTTTGCGGTTTCCTCTTCAACTGGCAGTTAAAGGCTGCGACGTGAGGTAGGGTGGGAAGAAGAGGAGGTCGATAGGTGTGACCTCACCGGAGGTGCAATCATGCAGGTTTGAGGGAGAAAGAAATGACTCATATTACGGCCACCCTTTTTAATACTAAAGCTCAGTGCAATTAAATCGCTTCTTTCTTGTAGACCTTTCTTCATTATTTATTGTAACAGACGACACCTATGTAATTTATCTTTTACTTTCTCGAGCAAATTAGGATTTTGCTATGTATACAAGAACGGAAG
>NC_061107.1:124675734-124683529 GCF_015104395.2 Macrobrachium nipponense
TTTCCAGAGTATTTCCTACTTGGATATCAAAGGTGCAACTTATTTACTGAGAAACAGAAAATATCCGTCAAGGGAGGACGTAATGCAAAGATAATGGAAGTGCAGTAAAATGTAAATCTGAATAACAGCTGAATAAATTGAATAAATAACAGAATAATCATAAATGAATACATACATAAGTAACGGGATCTAGAATCAAGTACACCTGGAAACTTGACGTCCAGGGGCGTACCACTTTACAACACAAAAAAACAGAAGTTTTGTTCAACTTATAATCATCATATCTCTAATAATGTCATGCAGAATATTCTCTAGTTCTGCAGCAAAGGGAAACACTCAATTCGACGCTGTTATGCGTGATATCGTGTCCCCTCATAACAATTGTAAAAGCAGACAATATGCAGGCGAATAAATATATATTCCTACACATTATTATTGCAATGAAGTTCAGGGAAGATAGCCAATTAGGAAATATGCTGGCGATTGTCCTAATTGTAATTAATCAAATCCTCTAGATTCAGTATTTGCTTTAGCAGCGATATGTCTAAATTATTATTATTATCATTATTATTGTTGCCAGTTCTTTTATGTTTTAGTTATCTCATTATCTTGAAATTTTCTATGAATCGGTTCATCTTGTTCCAGCGATTTTAAGTGATGGATGGGGTCAGTGACCGTTTGGGGATGTAATTGAATCACCTTCTTTAGGAGCAAAGTCATGTTGTTGAGAGAGAGAGAGAGAGAGAGGAGAGAGAGAGAGAGAGAGAGAGATTCTCTCAACTCCTGATCAAGAAGAGTGGTCTTCAGTAACTGTGGCATTAGTTTTTGAGCAGCAACGAACTATGTTATTAGAAACGCATCTGGGTACATATTAGTGATCATGAAGCACCTACAATTTCCCATGAAACTGTTTCACCCATTTTCTCGCTTATACACCAGAACAGATTTAGATAGCTACCATTCAGCCAAATCGTTTTGGTACTTCTTGAATCCCTCTTCATTGGCGATGGTGACTGAAGTGATAACAGGAGACCACTCAGTAATGACTCATAAATCACAGCATAACCTTTGGCAATAACTCCGGCGGCGTCTCAAATTACGAATGATGTTCTGTTACTTCCGCGTTTTGTAAGGTGGACATTGACATGTTGTGGGAACATTTTTCTTTGTAATACGGTGTAGTTCGTGACCCTCACAAGAAGCGCAGTATGAATCTTCTACTTTACTTTTCAATTCGTGAGAATTGGGTCTTATCAGCAGCATGCTGTGTCAGTGCGAATATATAGATCGATCTATAATTTGCATAAAACCGACCTAAAACTAACAGTTATTGTAGTGACGGTGTGTGAAATGTACAAAACGCGTGTAGTATTAGGTGAGAAAGACAAGCAAAACGAAGTGGTTTTGGAGTTCGAATGTGATGACGGTAAAAGACGCATAGCACAACTAGTAGGTCTCACAAAAAAAAAAAAAAAAAAAAAATCAGGTAAAACGTAAAACTCCGGAAAGAAAGGTAAAAGAAGATGATCTGAAAGACAAACTGCTGAGGTCCCTGTCAGTAACGACCCATCGAAGAGCGATGACTACCATTGTAGTCTTATGTTTCTCGGAATAAATTGCCGTTACGACAATTAGATGTAACCTTTGAAGGTTGTTCCAACCATTGTTCGCTCTTAGCGCAGGGTCAATAGTGAGGTTTGTGTAGAGTGTAGACTGAGCTCTCCAAAAGTCAAGGAAAAGAGCTTAACAAATATTCGTATTGTATGTATGGGAATGTATGGTTAATTAATTTAGGCGCTACCCCCAGGTATCTTAACGTTTGTCTTCTCTTTTCTTTTCTTTTTTTATTTGATAATATGTATATTTTTTTATTGATTTTTGGCGCGCCTTATCTCGCGTAAGATCACAGGTTAAGGTTTGTATAGGATCCGTTGGGATGCGAGCAGGAGGTTTGCAGTCAATGGAAAATCACAAAAACAGCAACTTGACGTCGGACAATCTTCAGCAACGATAAATCTTCATAGAGTTGAGTCTATCCGGTTTGGAAGAAGATCGATATTCATGGTTATTAGAATCAACCAGAAGTTAATGTTTGAATTTTTAGTGCTGTGAATATCTCATAATGTTTTTTTATTGATACTTTATAGTTATACTTGGTACTCTTTATCGGTTAATAAGCATTGTAATTATTGTGGGAATGGGATTCATTTTCTTATATAACCATCAAAATAGTTGAAATATTCTTAACGAATGATAAAATGACAACATCGGTTGCCCGATGACTGCCTTTGCCAGCAGTTAAAAATTCAGTTTGGAAAATCTTGGAAATCGCTGAAAACCGTATACAAAGCTACTTATTTTTTTAGAATACGTTCAACCAGATTTGCATTTGCGATATATATATATATCTATATATATATATATATATATATATATATATAGATATAGATATATATATATATATATATATATATATATATATATATATATATATATATATATATATATATATATATATATATATATACTATATATATATATATATAATCTATATATAGATATTAGATAGATATAGATATATATATTATATATATATATCTATATATATCTAGATATATAGATATATATATAATATTAATAATATATATATATATATATATATATATAATTATCTCTAATATCTAGATATATATATATATATATATATATATATATATATATATCTATATTCTATATCTATATCTATATCTATATCTATCTATATATATATATATATATATATATATATAGTATATATATATATAATCATATCTTTGTTAGTTTTTATTTCAATTTGTATTTTCGAGCTTAAATATATGTCGTGGGTTTCCACCGTAACTTTATAACAGGACTTATAACCAGATTAAACGCAACGAGCAACCATGCCTGTTGCCAGTTAACCGACGCCATTTAATGTTGGTAACTATACTCCGTTTTTTTTCCATCTGTCCATCCGCCTGTGGTGTTTGCGCATGGTAACACTGCATCCCGGGCTTTAAATAATATCCTATTTCGGATATTAACGGTGTAATTCACATACAGTAAATTATTAAAACACTTTTCTCAGTTGAAAATGTACACCCACATATCCGTTTATCTACCTAAAACTTACACATAGCCTAACTATTTAAAGCCCGGGGGACGCAGTGTTACCATGCGCGACCACCACAGGCTGATGGACAGATGGAAAAAAAACAAGAGTTATAACTGACTGAATGAGACTACAGACCAAATCTGCACAATTCCGAATTTTAGGGCAGCCTGACTTAAGCTTTTGGTTGAGATCTTTTAGTGTGGTGGCATGTCGCTCGGATATGGCGGATTCGCGTCTCCCCTAGGGTATGAAAAATCGCTGGCTCTGCATCCAGATCAGTTACTGCTGAAGGAAGTGTGGGTCTACGGAGGGTGGTTGAAGCCAACATTTTCTGGAAACTTGAATTTTAAGTTAATGGCTCCTTTGTGCTGGTTCCATGTTAATAAGTTTCATCTACTGAAATAATAATAATAATAATAATAATAATAATAATAATAATAATAATAATAATAATAATAATAATAATAATAATAATCTTTACGACGTTTTCCAAACCGACCCTCCATAGTTTTATCGAATTTTTATGAATGCTTTGTTATTCGTTCAAGTAATTCCTATTGTACTGCAGGAATTTCTTGTTTGTGCTCAGACCTTATTTTGTATATACGGATATTTTATCTTATTGGAGATCTCTATGCACATAAACATTTGAGAATGTTTTCATCACAACTGCTCCTGATGACCATAAATGCAGTATATACTACACATGGACGCGCACATAAATAGAAAACGGAATCGTATATAAAGATTTAATTTCATGTTGGTTATTCTCAATGTGATTTTTTCTTCCTAAACATTTAAAATAAGCTGCATTTTTCAGAGAGAGAGAGAGAGAGAGAGAGAGAGAGGAGAGAGAGAGAGAGAGAGAGAAATGCAACCCAGAATTGCACAGGATATCTAGTATGTCTGGCCTACATTTATTATTCCTAATTTTTTTCCATATTCCATCTTTTAAGAGGTCTTGTTTGTGGATGGTAGTAAGTGAAAGGCTGCAGATGGTGAATTTTAGTTATCTTGAAAAAATCTTAATGTTGTACTTCGGCCCATTTGTCAAGAATCATGGGCCCCACAGACTCTACGGCCTTTATATCATGTAGTAAAGTCATAAATCCTCACCTGACGGCATTCTCAGCCATCTCTTATTTTATTTTGCTTTTTGAATTCCAATCTAAATTTTTGGTATTCATTCAGAGAGCTTTTTTGTGTGTGTGTGTGAATTCCGTCTCTAAACGTAGTCTTGAAAATAATGTGCTTACCTTTGTGCTTCGTCTGAAATACGATTTTAAAAATAGTTTTAGAAAATTGTCAATAAATCATGTTCTCTCTGCTGACACGGTTCTCTCACAAGTGCAGTACTTTAGGAACCACCAGATGACTATATAAGCAAGTACTACATCCACAGGGCCACTTTCATACCACCGCGATTCACTTTCACTTTCATAGCAACAGTCCTTGTAGCCAAGTTCCATAGGAATTAACTGTAGAATTTACTTTCACTTGAAAGGCGACTACTAGTTTATCTAGGAAAACCCCAGACGTAAAGAAAATGACCTTGTAGTCAGTTAGAGAAAGCCTTTACCTTACCCCATAAAAAAAAAGGGTTAGCTTATGACTCGAGTGATAAAGTATGACATCGGTCTGGCAAAATCGCCCCCTCCAAAAGAATGCCAGTGAAGGCTGTTTTCATATGGTTAAAAATAGAGCGGATGAGATCATTGTTAGACACAGTTACAATAAACGCGGTATGGGCTCTAAGAAGGTGGAAAAGTAAGACAAAATCATTTACGTGCAGAAGCACACACGCTCTTGTTCGCACTTTGCACAGTTGCACTCGTGCATTTTTATATAAACTCAAATTTCATTGTATACATACTTTCTGTAATTGTATTAATCACTGATAATACCCTTCCTCATCAACAGCTTTGAGCTCACCCTCGTGGGTACCCATCGCCTGAACCTTGTCTATTTATATCTTCTCTTCTTCGTCACTTTCACTGACAGCACAATAGGGATTAGAACATGAACTATCTTCAGCGTTGAAAGAAAATAGATCTTCCTTGACATTAAATCAACATTACTAGACATCAGATACTGCGCTGACTAATTACCCAAAGTCTCCTTACTGATTCCCAATACCCAACAATGGTGGCGACTTCCAGCTGTTGTTAGTGCCTAGCCCTGCTCTGTGATTCCTAGCAAATGCTGATCGCGTATTTACAGCTGGGTCGCTTGGTGGCTGACAGGCAGGAATCATCCCACGGGCCTTGCTGTAGCATTGAGCAAGCCAGTCTGTACTGCCATATTGATTATCTCGGAACACCCCTTTCTTTCAAACAAATTCCATTAAAAGAATGGCCGTCACCGAGTTTATATTGCAGAACTACCGAAACGTCAAGGAATAAATTAACCTTGGACAGCTTTTATGCAATTAACTCGCTGCTACAAAGAAACTCATTCAAGACATTGAGAATCTTCAATTTAATTCTTCGGCAGACGGCCATTATTTTGAATGAAGTTCGTCATACATATGCATGTATTGTTATTACTATTATTATTTGAATATAGTTTCTTTCAGTATTGTTATGAATGTAGCTGGTCATTTTTGTAGCGGAATACGACTTTTTCCTGAAAACGTGTCTATATTGTGCGTGTGTATGAGGCTATAAGCTGAAACAAAGCTTATTATATATTATTCAATATTTGCTATAAGTCTTCTTTCAAACAAATCATTAAATAATACTGCAAGTAGTGTTCCTCGCATCGTTTCTTCTCCAAGGAAGGACACAAGCTTCTTGCTCGGTCCATGTACACCACATATAGCATTTTCACTTTATTCCTAAACTTCTCTCATATATTTTACTTCATTAAAGGTTAGCCCACGCACCCTCATCCTTGTTTAAACCTTAATTGATCTCATTCTTTCAATCTTTTTTTCTACGAACACGGACTTTGTCAATTAAGATAGTCCCATAAACTTTCTACTGTAAGCTTGATATGTTATTATGTTTCTGATATTGTTACAGTCATCTCATTGACGTTTTATCCTTGTACAAAGGCGCCATTATTCTACCGATCGATCCCGCGGTCATACATTAGACACTCTGGCTTGGAGCATTTTCATCCTTTAACCTGTTATTACCTCCACACAGTCCCTTCTAACTTATTTTCAAATTTTCCCTAACTGCTTACTCCATTGGTTTCCTCAGATTTGCCTCCCTTTTATCCTCATTATTAAATAAATCTCCTAATACCCAAAACCAATCTGCTGACAAGTGACAGTTCTCTGAAGTTGTATCTTGCAGATTGCGTCTTTTACTTTCAAGTCCGGTTTTTCGAATACATCGATACGCCCTCAGGGCAGGTGGTTGAAAAGTTGTTACCTTTCCTTTTCTGGGTAAGAGTATGTCAGAATGGAATTCCTTGTCTCTTTCTATGGCAGTGGCATTAATCAGACCCAAAGATGTGATTGGGGAACCTGAAGACTCTTACCTAAACTTTTGTGGGTTTTCTTCGGTGTTGCTCCAGTAGTGATAATCCTCTGAAGGGTTTCTGCTTCTTCCTTGTAAGTTGATCTATATTCACTTTTGTGAAAAACTTTTTGTTTTCCCATTGTTTCATCTGAAAGTCTGGAATTCATCTGTGATCTTTGTTATTTTTTAAATTTTATTTCTATTTATTTATTTATTTATTTATTTATTATTTTTTCTGCTTTGATCTCTAATATTATGCTGTAATCTTCTACATATTTGAGTACAATTCTATTGTAGATCTCTTATAGACCTTGATGATAGCTATGTAACGGCTATCGGTAGAAGAGAACAAAATGGAACAAAACAGCAAAAATATCCAGCTTTTTAATACCGGAGTTCCTCAGATTTTTGTGATGAGGATGCTGTCTGCAGGATGCCCACGCTCGGCTACGGGATGAAGAGTCGGGGAGGGAAGTAGGGATAGGTTATATGATTAAATTATAAGGGTGATTATAGGATGCAAAATACCAAAAATAAAAGAGGAAACTGATTAGAGTTTATGGTGTTTTTAGGAAAGATAGGACAGGTGAGTGGCCTTTGCCTTTCTGGATGCTCGAGCGAGAAAAAGGGTTGGGGAGGGAAGTCAGTCAGCCATTTCACTCTCACTCAACGGTCCATTCATTCGAGCGGACTTCAGGTTGCCGTGCTGTTTGGAGTTTTTTTTTTTTTTTTTTTTTTTTTTTTTTTTTTACTGACTGGTTGTTTTTGCATTTGGGACTCATTCGCAATAGTCCTCACACCTTTGACGTAAGTCCATTAGCTTCAGTGTGCCGTAAAGCAGAGATTATTATTATTATTATTATTATTATTATTATTATTATTATTATTATTATTATTGTTGTTGTTGTTGTTGTTGTTGTTGTTGTTAAGAAATTCACAGTCTCGTGAAAACAAATTGTTAAAAAAAAATATCCACAATTATATATTAAAAAATATATTTCTATGTAAAAATATATAACAAAGACTTTCAAACACCTGAATGGTGAACGTTAAAATGTAATGTAGAAGATAGTTTCCTCCCGAAGAGCATCTAAAAAGGTGGGCGGGGCGAGAAAATAACAGCCCATCATCGAAGTGCTGGTCCGTGTATTAGTAATCCCGAACTCAACAGGCAGTTGCGCCAACCTCCTCG
>NC_061107.1:124684029-124729029 GCF_015104395.2 Macrobrachium nipponense
CAAAATGTCACCATTCAAGTTTTTTTTTTTTTATGCTTTCACTTCCACACCTCCAGCCTCCGTTCTCTTACTCTCATCCAAAAGGGTCTTCCTCCTACAATTCTTGTGGTACCTAGAGAATCCCATCTGAGACCATTAAGTACCTAATCAAATTCATTGTCATACTGTGATTTGTATTCGTATAGTATTACAGAATGTAATTACTACATGCACTATCTTACTTTCGATTGCAATATCCTTCCATTTGGTATCCAAATCTTACTCAGCCCGCCTACTGATTGTGTTGCCATGTTTCAGTCTTTCAGTAAATTCCTCTCATGAGATACCGTATTAAAAGTCATCGTATCTGAATATTTGAAAGCTTCGACTATATTAATCATTTCTCCTTCCAGCTTTATTTCATCTTTACTATGAATAATTTTTTCCCGTTACTTCTGAATATATAATGCATTCTATGGCGGTGTATTATGTGCATATTCTAAGACTGCCAAGTTTATAAGAGTTGTAAATGTAGTTACTCAACTCAGACCTCTTCCGTCTCCGACCACTTTGTCCATGAGTAGGGCAAATAATAAAAGTGACATATTATTCATCTGTAACTCACTTTTATTTGAAGCAAACTTACATAAGTACTTGAGGTTTTATCTTTTGACATCTGTATGATAAAGTAAATTTGGTTGCTTTATTCTTTACCATTTTTTAAAATCCAGAATAAGTTTGTTTCATTACAGCTATTGTCAACAGTTTACATTTATTTTCTTTTTACCTGGAAGAAAGCTATTGAAAATGACAAAGAGATTCAACGTTATGATATGGTGACCCTTAGGATAAAGAATATGTAGACGAATGCTTCTGTTTCAGATATCTTTATCTTTTTCTAAGAAGAAAAGTAGGATTTTGTTAGATTGCGCGTCAAATATATGATTGCATTCATTTATATCGATTAGAATATTGATAGAGGACAATGAACAACAATTTTTATATCAGCCTTTTTTTTTGGTCAACAATCGTATGTAAAGAACAAAGGTAATGGTTAGCCTAACGCTTTACATTATGATTTATACGTTTGACAAATGAAAATGATAATGATAATTAAATGTACGACCGTCATTTGATTAATTTTTCCTTTCCCTTTTAAAGGGACGGTTTTTTATACAAACTTTTTTATTTGCAACCTTTTTATCATGCCTGCGCAAAAATAGTAATAGGGGAGACATCACATATAAACTATTAGAGAATTAGCAACTATTATTCGAATGATTAGTTATCAATCATAATTATAATTTTTCGGTTCACTCATCTTTCCTTTCCTTTGTTTATATACCTATTCAGGCATAGATTTGTTTTGCTCGACTGAATATTCCTAAATATTCTAATATAATATCATCATGTCTGCAGTCATATTTGAGCGCTGAAGAAGACGAAAAGATGTACAATTACACCGTCAACTGTGTTACGAAACTTCTGTCGTACAAGGTTTTAGAACTGATCAACCCCTGTTTACCAGTCAATGTATCTGTTACTTATAATTCAGGTCATTAAAATATGATATGATATTTACATCCTTGAGCTCGCGGGGCTTCGGATGGATGAGGGAAGTCATAAATTTAGTTACTGAAGTGAACGTTTCCTGCCTGTGCTTGTATCCAAGAGCATAGAACAAAAAGTTTTTATGGCTTAGGAAGAATGCGTCTTGGAGCTACTAAGCCTAAACGCATGGTCAATAATTTCATTTAATTCCTTATTAATTTCTAATCATTATATACCTTCTGAATGTGAGGAGAAAACTTATTCAGTTTCCCCAGAAGGTTATCTGATAACACCTTGTTTGAGAGTGGTGTAACTAATTAATTTGAACCAAAAGGACTATCTACCAGAGTGAAAATCTTAGACAGTTGCATACTTTACAAGAAATCACTCTCAAATGCAAGTTGGCATAAGCCTACGTAGGCCTTTCTGCTCGAGAGTTTGTGCTGGTTTAAGATCATGATGTATATGTAATAATCTTTTACGAAGTCTTTTCCCTGATCAAAGTATGAATTAGTTTCAGATTAGAGGAAGCAACATTTATGAAATGATTCTGGGCAACAAAGTAAGTGTTAGTGAATTGGTAAGAAAAAGATTTTTTTAAAGCTGTGCCCTGCATCTAGGCAAAAGATTATTTGAATATAAAAATAGATTTTAATTTTACTAGGTTAATTCAAACCCTTCTGGGTTCTACTGGACAATTTCAGCATTCTGTGCATCCACATTGATTCATTTGAATACATTTGTACATAAGAATGTTTTCGATTAAGGGTAATGTTATGCAGAATGGGTATCATCTGTCAACATTACAAACAACGAAAAGTGTTCGCATATCTTTCATAGGATATAACATTGCCAAATGGAACTTAAATACAGAACCTTTTACAAAAGAAAGCTAAAGAGATAAGAGCAAAAGAAATAAACAGACAGTAATTATGGAATGCCATGGCACCCTTGAAAAAGCCATGCAAAAAATGAGGAAGTAAAGAAAAGCAAGTCATGGCAAAAAAAAGAATAAAATAAATAAATAAAAAAAGAAAGTCACTCCCAGTTCGGCCATAAGAAAACAAGGCTGATATCAGAGAAGCGAGGGGTCCTTTTAATTTGATTTTACTTTTGTTAATAGTCAAACATATTGCATTATTTACTTTTAACTTTCTCTCCTTTCATTGCTAATTCTTCATACCTTTCCTATTCGTTTTATTAAAAATGGTTTAACGCATCGTTACTTATTTTGTAATCTAATAATAATAATAATAATAATAATAATAATAATAATAATAATAATAATAATAATAATAATGTAATAATATTGATAATAATAATAGTGGTATTAATCACTATTTTTATCAACAGTCAGAATCTTCATTATTATTAAGAATGACATAAATTTGGTATAAATGCATCCATCATTAAAATGTGGTAACTGCACCATCATTGAGGGATAGTGCTTAAGACACCAGTCCAATTAACTATTTACGCTAATTTTTTGAGTGTTGGTTGGTTCTGGCTTTCTTAAACTTCCTTATCAGGCAGGAAATTGCGTCTTTAACTTCTCTATGTTCAAAAGAAGACGGCAACGTAATGCGCAACAGCTCGTTCCGAAACAAGTTCAGTAACGTCTGATAAAACGTTTCAAGTAATGAAGTGTATCTCTTCAAAATCTACTGATTAGAATTACTAAGTATTTTCACCAAAGAATGGACATCCCTTGAGATTCACTGACAGGTTTCCTCAGCGTCTGACTATCCTTAGCTGAGATATGACCTTCACCGGCAGCGCTGCTTTTTTCTTTATGGTCTCCGTTCATCTCTATTAGTATCTTGTGGAAAAATCTACGATAGATGGAAAACTACCATATGCATATCAACCTCCCCCCTCTTCCAATAATAATTTTGGATTAACTCAGCAAGCGAACTGTCTTCAAAAATCTTCTTCCCTAAGTGATTTCTCTCGAAATGTGACATAAAAACGAAGACTTGACTGACTTATGTAATCGAACGTTCTTATTACAAAACCTCTTATTATGTCTTTAATTCTAGTATTTCCACTGAGAAGATGACTTGGGTCAGTTTTAGAATCCCCGGGACACTGGAAGTCAAGACCGGTTAAAAGAATACTGTTATTAGGCATACTTCACTCTTAACTTTGTATCCCGTCATTCATCACACAATTCTAGACATATCTTTACATTTCATTTAAGAAGCTTCCCCTTCTGCCTGTTAAGTGATTTTGTTCCTCCAGTTTCATCTATTTTTCTTTAAAACTAGTTATCTAATTATTGATCAAGCTTGCATTTTACTCTCCTCCAACTTTATTTTGTATTTTCACTTTTATATTTTTATTTGCATTTGCTAAGAGGTTTTTCTCTTTCAAAGGATCTCTTACCGATAGTGAATCCGCCTTCAAATTCTTCCTCTTGCGGAGCTAAATCATTCTCCTAACTCCTATAACCCACCTACTCATAGAGATTCCGAGAGGAACCATCGTAATTAAAAAGTAAGTATAAATAATGATTGCCAACTCAGTCATTCTTGATTCAAGAAACTTGTCTCTCTTAAGTCTCTGAGTTGTTATTTGTTGTTCATTTACCTTAGTTGTATGTACCGAGAGTCTTGAATTCTTCATGAATGTCATTTCTATATCCTTATATTATGCCACTTCAGAGCCAAAATACACTGCAAAACCTGAATGAAATTAGGATAAGGATCACAGATGCACTATAGAAATTCTGCTTGAAATAATATCGGTGGGTAGCAATTTATTCTCCGAATTTCAGCATTATATTCATCGCACAAAACCTTCCATTTATATATTTATATATATATATATATATATATATATATATATATATATAACTGTACACAGATCTAGACACTTAAGTTGGCTTTTTTTACCACTAAATCATATGGCATCAATGACTATGCACTTGTCGTTTCACGCCAATTACTGAATTCAGTCATATTTTAATGATTTTATATACTGCAAGGAAAATGAGCTGAAATGAAGAGACTGACAAAAAACAAGTATTATCGTCTCGGAAGGGCATATAATTATAGTTATAGTTTCAAGACAACAGAAGAAATACTGTTGAAGCCTTGCTATCAGATTCAGAGTTTAAATGCTGAAAAAAGCACTGTTAATGATCTAGTTATTAAGAATGTTTTAGAAATATGTATTAATAATGCATTAAATACAATTACCATTTTCTTTTATTCTGCCAATAGGTGATTTTTAGTGAATTTTTAAAGTTGAGTGACAGACTCTGAGAGAGAGAGAAACCTCCTTCGCCATCAAAGGTCAAAAATTGAAGGAAAATTCCTTCCATTTGGCAACTAATATGAATCACCTTTCAACAGAAAAATGGCTCACTTTTTATAAAAGTCAAGATTCATGGAGGAATCGTACACTATTAACTATATAAAACATAATTATGGTGACTTAATAAGTAAAATCAGAGATGATGTGAAGACCTGTGACGTCAACAAGTCTTGTCGGTGGAGACTCTGAGGATCCTTCGCTGGATTCAGAGTCTCCAGGAAGGATTCCAGCCTTTGAGTCTCTGAACTCGCTAAGGTGCCCATTTATCCATTATTTGTTTCCATTCTACAACTCTATTTTCATCTACACTAAACTCATGCATACACACCCCAAAGGAATTGTAAAAAGAAAAAAAAATGTAGGTAACCAACGTCCCATGAGAGAGTTCGGAGCCTCAAAGGCTGGAATCCTTCCTGGAGACTCTGACTCCAGCCTTTGATGGCGAAGGAGGTTTCTCTCTCTCAGAGTCTGTCACTCAACTTTAAACATTCACTAAAAATCACCTATTGGCAGAATTTAAAAAATTTGTAATTGTATTTGAAGCATTCTTAATATAGATTTCTAAAATATTCATGATAACTATGTGTTTAACTTTATATCTCTCGAATTTACATAAGGTGACCCAGTCTGTTGTTTTAAAAATATTATTTCTATTAGATCTCTAGTTACCCCACCAGTGGCAAAAAAATAATGAATAAAATTTTTTAAATTAACTGTGTTTTATTACACCTACCGGGGCGTCAGTTTCTCTCTCTCCGTCGCGCGCTCTCTCGTACACACACACATACACACACACACACACACCAAAAAATCATATCAAATATATATATAAATGTATATATATATATATGATATATATATATATATATATATATATATATATATATATATATATATATATATATATATATATATATATATATATATATATATATATATATATATATATATATATAAAGAACGTCTCAAACTACTGAAAATAATTGAGGAAGGTAAGAAAATAAAAAAAATGCATGTAAGACTTGCATATTTGTGAATCCTGAACTATCGGAGTTATTAGAAAACAAACAGCTGGATATTCCATTTTCTAAAAGCACATTAATTGAACTGATCACATTATGTGTAAAAGACTGTAAATTTGAATTAAATGGGAAATTTTACTCACAAAATTTTGGTATGGCAATGGGGAAACCATTCTGTCCCCACCAGTGCTAAGTAACTTATATATGGAATGTTTTGGAAAGAAAATTTTAAGCAATATAATTCCACGCAATGTATACCTTGGTTTAGATATGTTGACAACATAATTTGTGTATGGCCAGGGAACGAAGATGTAAATAACTTTTTTGCCAGGTTAAATCAATTAGTACCATCAGTTAAATTTACTATGGAAATAGAAAAAGATGGATGCCTACCCTTTTTGGATGTCCTCATACAGAGAAATAGTAGTGGGTTTAAAGAAAACCTACTAATATTTCTTCCTATGTACACTTTTATTCTGGACAAAACAATAAGGTTAAAAGATCAGTGTTTACATCTATGTTTCTAAGAGCACTAGGGGTATGTAGCCCAGAATATATACATGAGGGGATAGATAAGATTCGGAATACAGGCAAGACACTGAAATATCCAGATAGCGTACTAAACAATGCATTAGAAGCGGCAAAAAAGACCATGTATCAAAACCAAAAAGAACCTTACAGCACAAAAAATTTGCTTGTAGTACCTTATAAAAATAATATGAAAGATATCCCACATCTCCTGAAGAATTTTGGTGTTAATGTAGTTTTTAAAAGCAATGAAACAGGTACTTATTAAGAACTCGCCCGACAATGCTAAAGTATGTGTTTATAAAATTCCGTGTAAGTCTTTTGACAACTTTTACATTGGTCAAACGGGGAAAGCACTGGAAAAAAGAAAAGAATAGAACAACATAAACAATGTGTGAGATTTGCACAGGGAAATAGTGGTATTTTTGTACATGTTAGTGAGAACTATCATGCTTTTAACTGGGAAGGGGCAAAAAAGCTGGTGTGTTTTAATAATGCAATGGAAAGGAATATCATTGAATCTAGTTTTATAAAAGAAAGTTACAACAATAATATGAACATCAGTCAAGGAATGTATAAACTTGATGAATGTATAAACTTGATCCTTTAATATTAAAAGAAATTTGTAAACTGCTTAAATTTTAAGGAAGGTGGTAGAGATGTATGGAAACTGGATTATTATTATTTATAAACACAGTAATGGGGGCAGTATGGTAATGAGATGTCCAACCCCGCCTCCCTGACACCTGTCAGGTGTGGACTTGTTGTCTCCTGCGGTGGGTATCCTAATCGGTAGTATCCTTGAGATTTTATTGTAAATTTTAGCCAAATGATTTTTAAAAGCCACTCCTACCTTGACACCTGCCTGTGGGTGGATCTGGAGTCTCAAACGGTTGTGTGTATGTTTGTCAGTACTGTCTCCGTAGTATACATACTTGTGACTTCTAATACTATGTATCATTCCTTTGTCAATGGCTTGAAAATAAAGCCGAAACCAGTCAGGACCTACACCCGTCTCTTATTTTTCACCTGTGGATATGTGTGATATATATATATATATATATATATATATATATATATATATATATATATATATATATATATATATATATATGGATAACGTCCAAATCACTGAAAACAATTGCAAAAGGTGAGGAAGAAAAAAAAATATTGCATAAAAGTATAATATATTTGTGTTATTATTTGGTACCAATTCATGAAATTGGCAGAGAATTTGGCGAAGTAATTTAATGCTTCTATGGCGATAAAATAAAACAAGTTTAACAATTCTACATAAAAGATATACTGACTTTACGAGCTAAAATACAGACATAAAAATACTTGTGTCAGGCCAGGTTGACACAAGATTGTAACATTAAGAAGCCTATTAAAATACAAAAAGAAGACAAAGTCCATCTTGCAATAAAATAAAACATTTATAAGATACAGGTCAAGCTTGTGTTACAAGGAAAATTCAAATAGCAATAAAAAATACTTGGACCACTAAAAGAGGCTTAAAAGGGGCAGTTCAGTACTACTTAAAATATCTTCTGTTGCGCAAGTAACAGTGTTTTGTAATTTCTAAGAGAAACATAAAAGTAGTCTTCTAGAAGTTTTCTCTCGAGTTCATTGTTAAGCCCAATCAGCTGATTGTGGAGGAATCTCGTTTCAACCTCTGTACGAATGGTGGGTGTATGATAACCACGACCCCTGGTAGCGAATTCATGGGAACTTCAATTGCGGCGCAACAAAAGATCCTAAAAGTAACCAAATAGACACGAATGGCGACAAAAAAATGAATGATCACGACTTCTTCATCCAAAATTAAAGGGAAAAATATGGTAAAAAAAAAAAAACAACAACAATAATAATAGAGAATTAAACAAGAAATGAGAGGAATAGTACAGCACAGATCATACGCCGATCATAAGGGCGAATCTTTCCTTCCTGATAATACAAATGATCATCTGGTCTCATTTTTCAAAACTGCTATTTCGATTATTTAATCTCATATGGGACAATGAAGGCCTATTGGAATCCGAATTACCAGGAATTTACGACAATGCCAATAACGATTAGGTTTTGTAATCCTGGGTTTTTGGTATAATAAATGAATGGATTATTAGTTACAATGATGGCTCGGTTATGTCTGAGTTAATTCTGAAAACGAGACCGACAACAGAAGATAAGAATTTTTACAACAAATAATTTTTTTAAAATAAATATTTTGTTGTTTGAAGAATATAATTTCTCTCAGACATATTAAAAGTAAACTTTTGTCAATCTCAAAAGGAAATGTTTATATTAACAAAAGCTTAAGGAAAAACTGTTGGCACGATCTCCAAAGCACAAATAATGATAGATAGGTAGAATAAATAGATAGTCCAGAAATGAAGAGTAACGTAAGCAGTTCGTCATTCATACCCGCTGCTACAGAACTTGCGAAATGAATTTAGGAAGAACGAATAATAAATGCGAGAATATGGACGTACTTGATTTGATCAAAAATTCAACTCAAGAGAATGTCAGTCAGTGAACTTCATTTTGCGCAAAGATAAACACAACAGTAACCTAACTGGTTCCGTTATGGAGTGACCCAGTCAGTTGAAAAGAAAGATTTTAGAACAACGGGCCTTCACAGATAAGTGAAAAGAAAATACATTTGTTTTTGCATTAAAAATAAGTCAGTTTTCGGGGATTTCCTTTCCCTGCTTCCGAAGCCGATGGCATGTGAAGCATCAGTTGATCTTCTTTATTTTAGTTCTAGACTTAAAATGATTTATACTTAGACCTTCTCGAACTCACCAACCTTACCGAACAGGGTTAACTTGAGTGATACAGAACCATATAATTACATTTGTATATACATAATTTTGTGTATTTTCTTAAACAACACAGAAATTCAGAGACAAACACACGCAAGTGTATACTATATATATATATATATATATATATATATATATATATATATATATATATTATATATATATATAAGTGATATGATTTTTCGGGTGTGTGTATACGAGAGAGAGAGAGCGCGACCGAGAGACCGACTGACGCCCCTGTAGGTGTAATAAAACACAGTTAATTTAATGAATTTTATTCATTATTTTATGTTTCCAGTGAGGAAACTACATTTCAGACCAGAATAATATTTTTGAAACCACAGACTGGGTCATCTTAAGTAAATTCGAGAAGCATAAAATTAAAGGTAAAAGTTTGAACTTCTAAGAGGCTGCTGAGCTGCAAACAATGAAAATGTCCTTTATGCCACGAAATATAATAAAGGAGACACCTTCATTATGAACTCTCCCGTCCTGCTGTGTTTAATTCTCTCTTTCGCTACATTTCTTCTTCAAAGATAGCCTGCACTTTCCACTCATCCAGGGGACTGGTCATACCTCATCCCACTTACATAATGTTAATGCACACAATATATTGATTTGATATACTACTAGGAAAATGAGCTGAAATCACATTGGGAAATGTCATCGAAGACAGATACCACAATATACCCTGCGGCTTTTGGCAACCTGCCGTTCAGGTATGCTGAAGAAACGAAAGAATAAAGCTAATGACTGTGACCCAAAAAGAGTACTCTGCTAAGACTGACCTTATTATGATAAACTCTTTGCAGATCATTACCAACTGTTTTCATCTGTAGAATACAGATGAAAATACCTGTATCACAGCTTTCTCTTATGTATACTGAACAAATATATACATACATATATATATATATATATACACACGTATATATACAATAATACATATATATATATATATATATATATATATATATATATATATATATATATATATATATATATGATATATGAATAACTTGATCACGAAGTATATAAAACGTGATGCTATGTATAAATAAAAGTATATATATATATATATATATATATATATATATATATATATATATATATATATATATATATATATATATATATATATATATGGGAGGGTGACGAAGTGCAGACAGTTATTAAAAGCCAATGCATTTGTTACGCCGAACCGGTTGTTTTATAAACGACATTGGTTTGAATTATTATTCAAGGCTCTAACTAAGCAAAAGAGGAAGTGAGGAGGAAGAGAGAGAGAGTGGGAAGAGAGAGAGAGAGAGAGAGAGAGAGAGATAAGGAACAATTTTAAAATACATAGAATATGAAATTTTAGTCTCAACATATTTTATACTAGTACATACATACATAAAAAAGCAAAATAATTCCAGGGAATAGCACCTGTAAGACCGAATTCAGTCTAAATGACTAGAGCAGGAGAGAGAAGCGGCTCAAGCCAAATTACAGCTGTACTGAGGAATAGTGTGAGTTCAACTTGGGCACTAACTACTTAATGAGTAACCATTCTAAAATGAGCAGTTCATGAAAACAGCTTGTCTGTCACAAAACAGAGAAGTCAGAGTATGTGATATCGGTTTTAAATGTTAGCATGATTTCTGCTGTTCGAAAATTCTGCAACCAGTGCGATGGCTAACACCTGTAAGCTTACTTCTAGAGCAATGTTGGTAGAGTGTTATCATTGCCACCTGTTAAACAAGTGCTAAAAGGCAGGGAACAGTATTCTCTTGGGGCCATTTATAATCACTCTTTCTTTTCCAACGATGGGAATGTCAACACAAATGTGAAAGCACTCTCACCCTCTTCATCCAAACGAGGGTAATATCCAACACAAATGTGAAAGCACTCTCACCCTCTTCATCCAAACGATCTTTTTATTAGTATTGACCCTTTCTCATTTCCGGACCTCCTCTCTTCCTGAAGATGTTTTCGCTAATACTCCTGTATACTTTTCACTTTTTGCTGCCTAAAAATGCTTTAATTACACTCTTTTTGTCGAGGTCCTGGTACCTTCCTTTCCAATCTGTGATTGCATTTTGTTTGCTCGACTCGTATTCTTATGTCTAAAAAGGAAAATCTTCCTATGGGTCAGTTACAGAAATGTTTACACTATTCTTCGCCTGTCTGCCTTCATAATATTATTTTGCAACCTAGTTTCTAACTTACACCAGTCTGAAGATTCAATTCACTATTTCCGGTCAGCTTCACTTCAAATTCGAAAGTTTTTCAGCCCCTCGCATATTTCTACATAGTTCCTGGCTTAGGGGGCTTCAGCAGGAAGTCGTTCTAAGAAAACACGCCAGATTTACAGAGGGGATGCTGTTAAATGCACCTGGAGATGCGGGGTATCGATCCCCGTGCCTCTCACATGCTAAGCGAGCGCTCTACCATTTGAGCTACATCCCCACAGCACTGACAGTGGTGAAAGTTCTTACTAAACCTAAAACCAGAATACCACATGGCATGAGTGCCAAGCGATTTGGTCACTCCTACCATCTCTCTCTCTCTCTCTCTCTCTCTCTCTCTCTCTCTCTCTCTCTTTCTCAAAACTATAGGAAGACTGGTAAATAGGTCTTTTAAGCCTGAAATTTAGTATTATTGTAAAAGTCAGCTTTTATCATAGCTTTTCTGCGACTTTGATTCATTTGACGTTATATCCTCTGGTAACATTTGGCTCATCGTGAATTTAACGAAAGCTCTCCTACCATTAGTTGACCTACCTGACAATGGGGAAAATTCCAGCATCACCAACCCCCCTCCCCACACATCCTTATCACCAAACTTAACCTAACCTAGCTTAGGTGGTTTCCCCTCTTTTTTATTTCCTTCTTAACCTCAATTAATGTTTCAGTACATCATTGATAAACCATTTGGGTAGTTTTTTGACCGGTGTGGAGGTCAGAGGGTAGCCCTTCATTATTCTCTAATCGACCTCTCCACCGGTCAAATAACTACCATAATTCTAGTAAAATGGTTTCTCACTGTGGCCTTCTATTATTGTTAAGTACAGAAGCGACAATTCTAATGGGCTGAAAAAAGCTGCTACGAAAATGAAAGCCAAATTTGTCAAAATGACGTCAGAAACTATCAGCAAAGCCACATTTCCATTTCAAAATAATTTAAACCATAAGTGACTTCCGTTTTTAAGACATGTACCCCTAGCTCTAAATACTTCGCTCTTAACTAACTTCACAATTTTTCGCTCCCAGACACCGAGAGCACTGAAGAAATCTTCTCATAAAGACAAACAACGAAGCAAAATTATTCTTAAGATATTCAAAGAAAATGTTCATAAAATGCATAACTGATGCACCACTAAACGTAGTCGCGCCTCAGTGGCATGGTTGGTTTGGTGTTTGCTTCTCACCTCGGTGGTTGCAGGTTCGATTCTCGGCCATTCCATTGAGGAGTGAGAGATGTGAATTTCTGGTGATAGAAGTTCACTCTCGACTTGGTTCGGAAGTCACGTAAAGCCGTTGGCCCCGTTGCTGAATAACCACTGGTTCCATGCAACGTAAAAGCACCATACAAACAAACAAACAAACTAAACGTAGTCAAGCATGGCAGTCCGGAAATATATTCTGATGAAAGGAGAGAAAACCACAAGGCAGGAGTCCGCAGGACCCGTGTATTTTTTTTATTTTTCTTTATATAAGACATACCTGGAGTAGCATGTAGGATTCATACCACAAACACGTTTGATAAAGCTTTTGTTGATGGTCAGTGGTAATTGTGATAACTATAAAAAATACAGACAAGCGGTAGCACATAAGGCTGAATACGAAATGGACTCTCCAGAATAATATGAATTATATTTCCTACGTCCCATCAATATCTCTGTAAAAAGACATTTACAAATTGACTCAAATGCTTTTTAAACATATCATTCATTTTTCATCTGATTTCTAGTGCAAAATGAACTTATAGGGGAAGATTTTAAGTCTCTCATTAATGGAAAATAAATCAATATCTCGTATGTCCTGTCTAGCGTAGTAGGGTTAAAAACTAAAATAAAGAATTAAATGATATAAATATATATATATATATATTTTTATATATATATCTATATAATATAATATATATTATAATATATAATATATATATATATATATATATATATATATATCAATTTTCCATGAACATTCTAAAAACCAAAAAAAATAATTTTAGTAGATGAAATAAACAAGAGAAAAATATCTGGCCAATAATTTCTGGAATGAAAAAAAATGCGCTGGAAAAGAGAGAGAGAGAGAGAGAGAGAGAGAGAGAGAGAGAGAGAGAGAGAGAGAGAGAGAGAGAGAGAGTGGGGGGGGGGGGTGAATAAAACTTAGAACCAAAATGTTGGACATCAGTTACTATGAACCTTTCAGTTACAAGGTGAATTTGCAACTCTAATCCTTGCTATTAGCTAATATGTAGCAGCCACACTAAAGGCAATGTAAAACAAAGACGACGCCGAACACTCTGGACTTATGATAAAAGACAAGACAATGGAAATTGCAAATAAAATCAGATTTTTCCAGAACTGCAGAAAGAGATGGAGGCTGGACAGTGAAATGCGATATATGGAATATTTATACTTTTAACATTATACCAGATGAACATAAGGATAGAACGTCTTGGAAGCCAAGAGTACATCCCTGTCTGAGAACCATACCATTCCAATATGAAGATGTACTGAACTCCTCAACACGCTACACTAATTTGATATTGTTAATGGATGACAGTACTTCTTGCATTGTTATTCGTGACTGCTGTTACGTAGGTTTCAGATTCTGCTGGTTGTTTTCAGTTATTACATACAATTCTAATCCTTTGTTCTTCCCACTCCTTTTATTTAACGCCCATCAACTTCTGTGAAACTTGCTTTTTAAGTTCCATAAAATTATATGACGAACAACTGCACGGGACCATCTATGCAAACAGAATAATCAGCATATAAGAAAAGCCTTCTAATAATAAGAGTAAATTGGGGCGTTAATCACTCTAACATTTCGTCCTTCTGTCTTTTCACACACATTACGGTTAGGGCAACTGTACCTAGGCAAAATAACTGAAAGTGTGCATCACATAAATCATTATACATTATTCAAAATCTGAATTCTTTCCCTATGGCTATCTTTTGTTTTCTCAGGACAAATCGTTGTCAACTTGGTATATCACTGAAATAATAATATGATAATAATAATATGTTTTATTTCAGCTCGGGGCCATATACATACATTGAATATACAAAATACAGACAGTAACCTACACAATCTAGATACATGAGACATGATAAAATAGAAAAAGAAAATGAACAATCGGCACTTATCCACAAAATAGCTGAGGTAGCATAAAAGCTAGTAATCATAATAATGGTAATAACAGTAATAATATTGGTGAGAAAAAAAATGCATTGAGAGTAATAATGTTCCAAATGTGCCTTATTGTTGCTTGTAATTTGATTAGCTGTGAGTATAATTCAACAACAGAACATCCATGGGAAACCAAAGGAAGACAAGCGACAAAACACCCCTGGACACGGCTACTGACAACGAAGCAAATCGAGACTATCAGCCAGAGAAGGAAATCAAGCCCTTGCCCACGCCCTTGGCTGCAAGCCGCTGTACTATGGGACGCGTCCTACGAATTACGACGAATGCCCATGTTGCCGACCGATAGAAATTCTGCACCCTAATGACGTCGTGTTTAAATCCAAATGTCCCCATTCAGTAATAAAAGTTATTTATATCAATTTGTAATCCAGGGCTGAAAACGCCCCGGAGAGGTGTGGAAACGGCCCGTGAATAGGAGGAATGTTGGATGATATTTCATTTCTGAGTAGCTTGCTTCGAGAGTGCAAGAATTATAGAGTCATTCAAAGTCTTGATAAATAGATAGAATCGGCGAACAATGCCATTAACTTCACGAAGAAATATATATATATATATATATATATATATATATATATATATATATATATATATATATATATATATACGTATACCCGTAGGGGGTAGTGCATGTAGGCATTACTTAAGGTTCTTTGCAGCGTCCCTTCGGTCCTTAGCTGCAACCACTGTCATTCCTTTTACTGTACCTCAATTCATATTCTCTTTCCATCATCTTCCTGTCCACCCTCTCCTAACAATTGCTTCATAGGTTTTCACAACTTTCAAGCCGTTTACTGTCAATTTCCGTTTCAGCGATGAATGGCCTTTGTTGCCCCAGTGCTTGGCATTATGCCAAAAATCTATATAAATCAAATCAAAATCTCTCTCTCTCTCTCTCTCTCTCTCTCTCTCTCTCTCTCTATAGCTCGTGACCTTCCGTTTCAGTTTTCTTCAAAAGAAAACTATTGAGTGGCTATTAGTCTGTCCTTCTGCACTTTTCTGTCCCCCCTCAGATCTAATTAACTGCTGAGGCTAAAGGGCTGAAAATTAGTATGTTGATCATCCACCCACCAATCAATAAACATCCCAAATTGCAGCCCTCTAACTTCAGTAGTCTTTATTTGATTTAAGGTTAGATTTAGCCAGCCGTGATTGTGCTTATGGCACCGCTATAGGTGCCAATGAAACAGGCCACCACAGAGCCTTGACGTTTCATGGACTGCGGCTGAGAGTTTCATGGGCCGTGGTTGAGAGTTTCATATAGCATTATACGGTGTACAGGAAACTCGATTGCGCCGAAGAATTTACGGCGCTTTCTTTGCTTGTTTTCTTTCAATCTCGATTGTGAATTTCATTCCACTAACGTAATAGCGTCTCTAATCGTTGACCTCATTCAAAATCATGGCTGACGAATGCAGCTTCACAACTAACACTGAGATGCTTAGAGACGTTCATCTCCACAATTTGAGTTCCTTTCACTCAAAACGAGTCACTTGAAAATGTTGCTGGAGATGCGGGGTATCGATCCCCGTACCTCTCACATGCTAAGCGAGCGCTCTACCATCTGAGCTACATCCCCTGATAAATAACTGCAAAGCTCAACTCAATAATGGTAGTGAAAGTTATCTTTGGGCTCAACAATGCGCACCGCTGGTTCGTGAGGATCTCTCTTGGGAGAGCTGGCGAGACATCCAACAGGGGACCTCCGTTTTCTATGCCACTGTAAGCTACGGGCACGCTTGCAAAATTGTCTTTTACAGCAAAAAATAATCCAGATGGCTCACAATAGACTAACGATAAGAATCAGAGCAGGCGACTCTGGTAGTTACAAGCAATAAACTTTATATATATATATATATATATATGATATATATATATATATATATATATATATATATATATATATATATATATATATAAATGTACTATATATATGCAGAAAGCGTAACAGATGTTACTAATGTTTCTAATATAATAAGTATGAACAGTGCGGAACGCAACTCGGGATGAGTTGTTTATTCAGTGATTTTCTTAATGTGACAAAGTCTACAGCATCACGGAGAACTCGAGGTGCCCTGAAATATTCTTAAGACTATAAGTAAGAGAACCCCTAAGAAAACCACAGCAGTGGCACTGAAAGCAACACCCAACCAAAAGTAACATTCTGAAAAAATTCTTCAGGAAGTGGCTAAAAAACTATACATAATCCTTAACGTGAAAATGTTCTTCGATATAACACCTAACAAAAAGATGAAAAAAGTTCCGAGATAAACATCAAGATAAACCCAAATGCCCTATGGTAAAATATAATCAACCAAAAACATTGCAATGCAGTTACCATGAACCTTTCAGACAAGGTGAATAAGCAACTCTAATCCTTGGCATTAACTGATACATAGACAGCTACGCTAGAGGCAGCGTAAAACAAGGACTACGCCGAGCATACTTGACTCTAGATAAAAAAAAAAATTAGACAATGAAAAATAAGCTCATGAGGCTACCGAAAAATGGCAGCAAGACACCGCTGAAAGTAGAAGCAGGTTTCTCCACAACTGCAGAAGAGGAGGGAGGCTGGAGAGAGGACTCGATTTCTGCAATACTTATAAGCTAAACATTAGTTATACCGTAATACAGTACATCCCTGTCTGAGAGTGATATTGTTCCCACGTGATGAGGCACTGAACTCCTCAACGCCCTACACTATTTATATATTGGTTATGGATGATCATACCTCTTGCCATGTTATCCGTGACTGCTGATATGTTTCAGATTCTGTTTGTAGTTTTCTGTTATTATACACAGTTCTAATCCTTCGGTATGCAAATTCCATAAAATTACATGCTTAACAACAACAACAACAACAACAACCAACAACAACAACAACAATAATGATAATAATAATAATAATAATAATAATAATAATAATAATAATAATAATAATAATAATAATCGCACCCCATCAGCAAGAACTGTCCCAGGAAGATCATAAGTAATACTTCACACTAATGATTGGACCGTCTATGCAAACAGGACATAATCAGCATACAAGAGAGGCCTTCAAATAATAAGAGTAAACTATGGGGTTCATCATTCAGACGTTTCGCCCTTCTGTCTTTCTACATACATTACTGTTAGGGCAACTGTACCTCGGCAAAATAAATAAAAATGCGTCACATATATCTTTATACATTATTAAAAAAATATCTGAGTGCATTCCCTATGATTAAAATGGACTTTGCCCAGGAGGTAAGCCTTCTTATCCGTACTTGTTCAGTTTTTAGAAATATCTTCTTGGTTTCTCAGGAAAAATCGTTGTCTACTTGGTATATCACTGAAATATGATGTTCCAAATGTACTTGTTGTTGCTTCTACTTTGATTAGTTGTGAATATAAATCAACAAGGTCTGCGTTGAATATATAGAGGGACACGGACTTCATCCTGCCTTTTCCGAGGAAACCACAGAACATTCATGAGAGTCCGAAAGAGGACACGAGCGACAAAAACGCTCCTGGGCACAACTACCAACAACGAAGCAAATCAAGACTATCAGCCAGAGACGGGAATCATGCCCTTCTCTGCTGCCCTTGGCTGCAAGCCGCTGTAAAGGGCGCGTCCTACAGAGTACAACGAATGTTCAGGTTGCCGACCATTAGGAATTCTATATCCTAATGACGTTATGTTTGAAATTCAAACGTACGCCTGTGGTAATAAACGTATATAAATTTGTGTTCCAGTCCTGAAACCGCCGTCGAGAGATGATGAACTGGGCCATTGACTAACAAAAGAAAAAGTAAATGGAAACAATCTTGAAAATTTTTTCCTTATTCCTGAGAAGCTTGCTTCAAGAGTAAAAGAAGTATAGACTGATTCAAAGTCTTGACAAAAAGATAGGATCGGCGAACAATACAACTGCTGCTCTTCCGCTTGTACTGCTACAGTATTTAAACGTGTTCCCGCTGGACGAACTATTCCCGAGAGACCATTAGACGTATCACTGTTGTACACAATGACATTTTGAGACGCCTCACAAACACTCCTTACCACCACTTCGCCACATACATGATCATAGAAAAGCGTCTGGACAACTTAAAAATCATTGTAAAGAAAAGAATGTCTCCTCTGATAACCTGAGTGAGAAACAGCAGCAATTCGCTCATACACAGCATCCCAGGGAGTGAAGCAAGAAGATCTAAATTGTGGGAAAGATGGGAAAATGAGGCTTTTGTTCCCTAAAGGACTTAATCTCTGTATTGGCAAGGTGTCATCTCCAGATTCTGTCATTATTATTGTTTACTGCTGATATTTTTCTTTTTCATTATTAGGTACTGTGAATACTATCAAGTTAAAGTTTTTCTACATTCAATTTTCGTATTTAGCCCCCCTGAACCTGACTACTGTAACCAACTAAGGTCTCTAGTTGAAATTTGGGTTATATAATCTGTGCACTAACTGTTATAACTCTCAATGCTTTTTTTTTCTCTCCAATATCATTACTGTTATTACCAGTAATATGATTACGATCTTTTATGCCACCTCAGCTATTGTGTGGATAGAGCCGTTTATTCATTTTTTTTATCATATTGTCTCATGTATCTATATTGTGTATGTTACTGCCTGTATTTTGTATATTCCATGTATATGGTCCTGAGCTAAAATAAAGGATATTATTATTATTATTATTATTATTATTATTATTATTATTATTAATAATAGAAATATACATACAAACACACACACAGATATATATATATATATATATATATATATATATATATATATATATATATATATATATATATAATGATATATATATATATATATATATATATATATATAAATGTACTATATATATGCAGAAAGCGTAACAGATGTTACTAATATTTCTAATTAATATTAATAGTATTGAAAAGAGCGGAACGCAACTCGGGATGAGTTGTTTATTCAGTGATTTTCTTAATGTAACAAAGTCTACAGCATCATGGAAGAACTCGAGGTGCCCTGAAATATTCTTAAAACTAGAAGGAAGAGAACCCCTAAGAAAACCCCAGCAGTGGCACTGAAAGCAACACCCAACCAAAAGTAACATTCTGAAAAAATTCTTCAGGAAGTGGCTAAAAAACTATACATAATCCTTAACATGACAATGTTCTTCGATATAACACTAACAAAGAGATGAAAAAAAGTTCCGAGAAAAACATCAAGATAAATCCAAATGCCCTATGGTAGAATATAATCAACCACAAACATTGCACTGCAGTTACCATGAACCTTTCAGGTACAAGGTGAATAAGCAACTCTAATCCTTGACATTAACTAATACATGGAGAGCTACGCTAGAGGCAGCGTAAAACAAGGACTACGCCGAGCATACTTGACTCTAGATAGAAAAAAAATTAGACAATGAAAAATAAGCTCATGAGGCTACCGAAAAATGGCAGCAAGACACCGCTGCAAGTAAAAGCAGATTTCTCCACAACTGCAGAAGAGGAGGGAGGCTGGAGAGAGGACTCAATTTCTGCAATACTTATACTCTAAACAATATTTATACCAGATATACATGGCAGCCAACAGTACATCCCTGTCTGAGAGTGATATTGTTCCCATGTGAAGAAGCACAGAACTCTTCAACGCCCTACACTATTTATATATTGGTTATGGATGATCATACCTCTTGCCATGTTATCCGTGACTGCTGATATGTTTCAGATTCTGTTTGATGTTTTCTGTTATTATACACAATTCTAATCCTTTGGTATGCAAGTTCCATAAAATTACATGCTTAACAACTGAAACAACAGCAACAGCAATAACAACAACAACAACAACAACAGCAACAACAACAACAACAACAACAACAACAACTACAACAACAACAACAATAATAATAAAAATAATAATAATCATAATAATAATAATAATCGCCCCCCATCAGCAAGAACTGTCCCAGGAAGATCATAAGTAATACCTCACTTTAATGATTGGACCGTCTATGCAAACAGGAAATAATCAGCATACAAGAGAGGCCTTCAAATAATAAGAGTAAACTATGGAGTTAATCATTCAGACGTTTCGCCCTTGTCTTTTTACATACATTACGGTTAGGGCAACTTTACCTAGGCAAAATAAATGAAAATGCATCACATATATCTTTATACATATAAAAAAAATATCTGAGTGTATTCCCTATGATCAAAATGGACTTTGCCCAGGAGGTAAGCCTTCTTAACCGTACTTGTTCAGTTTTTAGAAATATCTTCTTGGTTTCTCAGGAAAAATCGTTGTCATCTTGGTATATCACTGAAATATTTTTGTTTTCTGCAAAAGAAAATTATTGAGTGGCTATTTTTCTGTCCGCCCTTAGATCTTAAAAACTGCTGAGGCTAGATGGTTGCAAAATAGTATGTAGATCATCCACCCTCCAGTCAACAAACATCCCAAATTGTAACCCTATAGCTTCAGCTGTTATTATTTGACTGAAGGTCAGAGCTAGCTATGATCTTACATCTTGTACTGCTTTAAGTTCTAACAACACAAGCTACCGCCTGGTTGTGGCTGACGTATCCTGGGCCGCTGCTGAGAGTTTCATGGCCGTGGCTGAGAGTTTCATTCAATATTATACAGTGTACAGAAAACTCGATTGCGCCAAAGACATTAGGGCGCATTTTTTTCATGTTTTCTTCCAATCTCGATTGCGGTTTTCAGTCCACTAACGTATAGCTCTCTAAACGTTGACTTCATTCAAAATCATGGCTGGCGAATTCAGCTTCACAACTGACACTGAGATGCTTAGAGACGTTCCTTTCCACAATTTGAGGTCCTCTCACTCAAAACGAGTCACTTCAAAATATTGCTGGAGATGCGGGGTATCGATCCCCGTACCTCTCACATGCTAAGCGAGCGCTCTACCATTTGAGCTACATCCCCTGTAAGTACCAGCAAAGATCAACTCAATAATGGTAGTAAAAGTTATCTATGGGCTCAACAATGCGCACCGCGTGGTTCGTGAGGATCTCTCTTGCGAGCTGGCGAGACATTCAACAGGGGACCTCCGTTTTCTATGCCACTGTAGTCTACGGGCACGTTTGCAAAATTCTTTTACAGCAAAATATAATCCAGATGGCTCACAAGAAACTAACGATAAGAATCAGAGTAGGCGACTCTGGTAGTTACAAGCAATAAACTTTGTATATATATTATATATATATATATATATATATATATATATATATCTATATATATATATATATATATATATATATATATATATATATATATATATATATATATATATATATATATATATATATATATATATATATATATATATATATTTGTATATATATGCAAAAAGAGTAACAGATATTACTAATGTTTCTAATATAATAAGTATGAAAAGAGCGGAACGCAACTCGGGATGAGTTGTTTATTCAGTGATTTTCTTAATGTGACAAAGTCTACAGCATCATGGAAAGAACTCGAGGTGTCCTGAAATATTCTTAAAACTAGAAGTAAGAGAACCCCTAAGAAAACCACAGCAGTGGCACTGAAAGCAACACCCAACCAAAAGTAACATTCTGAAAAAATTCTTCAGGAAGTGGCTAAAAACTATACATAATCCTTTAACATGACAATGTTCTTCGTAGAACACCTAACAAAGAGATGAAAAAAAGTTCCGAGAAAACATCAAGATAAACCCAAATGCCCTATGGTAAAATATAACCAACCAAAAACATTGCACTGCAGTTACCATGAACCTTTCAGGTACAAGGTGAATAAGCAACTCTAATCCTTGGCATTAACTGATACATAGACAGCTACGCTAGAGGCAGTGTAAAACAAGGACTACGCCGAGCATACTTGACTCTAGATAGAAAAAAAAATTAGACAATGAAAAATAAGCTCATGAGGCTACCGAAAAATGGCAGCAAGACACCGCTGCAAGTAAAGCAGATTTCTCCACAACTGCAGAAGAGGAGGGAGGCTGGAGAGAGGACTCAATTTCTGCAATACTTATACTCTAAACAATATTTATACCAGATATACATGGCAGCCAACAGTACATCCCTGTCTGAGAGTGATATTGTTCCCATGTGAAGAAGCACAGAACTCTTCAACGCCCTACACTATTTATATATTGGTTATGGATGATCATACCTCTTGCCATGTTATCCGTGACTGCTGATATGTTTCAGATTCTGTTTGTTGTTTTCTGTTATTATACACAATTCTAATCCTTTGGTATGCAAGTTCCATAAAATTACATGCTTAACAACTGAAACAACAGCAACAGCAATAACAACAACAACAACAACAACAGCAACAACAACAACAACAACAACAACAACAACTACAACAACAACAACAATAATAATAAAAATAATAATAATAATAATAATCATAATAATAATAATAATCGCCCCCCATCAGCAAGAACTGTCCCAGGAAGATCATAAGTAATACCTCACTTTAATGATTGGACCGTCTATGCAAACAGGAAATAATCAGCATACAAGAGAGGCCTTCAAATAATAAGAGTAAACTATGGAGTTAATCATTCAGACGTTTCGCCCTTGTCTTTTTACATACATTACGGTTAGGGCAACTTTACCTAGGCAAAATAAATGAAAATGCATCACATATATCTTTATACATATAAAAAAAAATATCTGAGTGTATTCCCTATGATCAAAATGGACTTTGCCCAGGAGGTAAGCCTTCTTAACCGTACTTGTTCAGTTTTTAGAAATATCTTCTTGGTTTCTCAGGAAAAATCGTTGTCATCTTGGTATATCACTGAAATATTTTTGTTTTCTGCAAAAGAAAATTATTGAGTGGCTATTTTTCTGTCCGCCCTTAGATCTTAAAAAACTGCTGAGGCTAGATGGTTGCAAAATAGTATGTAGATCATCCACCCTCCAGTCAACAAACATCCCAAATTGTAACCCACCCTATAGCTTCAGCTGTTATTATTTGACTGAAGGTCAGAGCTAGCTATGATCTTACATCTTGTACTGCTTTAAGTTCTAACAACACAAGCTACCGCCTGGTTGTGGCTGACGTATCCTGGGCCGAGCGTTTGCTGGCTGAGAGTTTCATGGCGTGGCTGAGAGTTTCATTCAATATTATACAGTGTACAGAAAACTCGATTGCGCCAAAGACATTAGGGCGCATTTTTTTTCATGTTTTCTTCCAATCTCGATTGCGGTTTTCAGTCCACTAACGTATAGCTCTCTAAACGTTGACTTCATTCAAAATCATGGCTGGCGAATTCAGCTTCACAACTGACACTGAGATGCTTAGAGACGTTCTTTCCACAATTTGAGGTCCTCTCACTCAAAACGAGTCACTTCAAAATATTGCTGGAGATGCGGGGTATCGATCCCCGTACCTCTCACATGCTAAGCGAGCGCTCTACCATTTGAGCTACATCCCCTGTAAGTACCAGCAAAGATCAACTCAATAATGGTAGTAAAAGTTATCTATGGGCTCAACAATGCGCACCGCGTGGTTCGTGAGGATCTCTCTTGCGAGAGCTGGCGAGACATTCAACAGGGGACCTCCGTTTTCTATGCCACTGTAGTCTACGGGCACGTTTGCAAAATTCTTTTACAGCAAAATATAATCCAGATGGCTCACAAGAAACTACGATAAGAATCAGAGTAGGCGACTCTGGTAGTACAAGCAATAAACTTTGTATATATATATATATATATATATATATATATATATATATATATATATATATATATATTATATATATATATATATATATATATATATATATATATATATATATATATATATATATACAAATGTATATATATGCAAAAAGAGTAACAGATATTACTAATGTTTCTAATATAATAAGTATGAAAAGAGCGGAACGCAACTCGGGATGAGTTGTTTATTCAGTGATTTTCTTAATGTGACAAAGTCTACAGCATCATGGAAAGAACTCGAGGTGCCCTGAAATATTCTTAAAACTAGAAGTAAGAGAACCCCTAAGAAAACCACAGCAGTGGCACTGAAAGCAACACCCAACCAAAAGTAACATTCTGAAAAAATTCTTCAGGAAGTGGCTAAAAAACTATACATAATCCTTTACATGACAATGTTCTTCGATATAACACCTAACAAAGAGATGAAAAAAAGTTCCGAGAAAAACATCAAGATAAACCCAAATGCCCTATGGTAAAATATAACCAACCAAAAACATTGCATTGCAGTTACCATGAACCTTTTAGGTACAAGGTGAATAAGCAACTCTAATCCTTGGCATTAACTGATATAGACAGCTACGCTAGAGGCAGCGTAAAACAAGGACTACGCCGAGCATACTTGACTCTAGATAGAAAAAAAATTAGACAATGAAAAATAAGCTCATGAGGCTACCGAAAAATGGCAGCAAGACACCGCTGCAAGTAAAAGCAGATTTCTCCACAACTGCAGAAGAGGAGGGAGGCTGGAGAGAGGACTCAATTTCTGCAATACTTATACTCTAAACAATATTTATACCAGATATACATGGCAGCCAACAGTACATCCCTGTCTGAGAGTGATATTGTTCCCATGTGAAGAAGCACAGAACTCTTCAACGCCCTACACTATTTATATATTGGTTATGGATGATCATACCTCTTGCCATGTTATCCGTGACTGCTGATATGTTTCAGATTCTGTTTGTTGTTTTCTGTTATTATACACAATTCTAATCCTTTGGTGGATGCAAGTTCCATAAAATTACATGCTTAACAACTGAAACAACAGCAACAGCAATAACAACAACAACAACAACAACAGCAACAACAACAACAACAACAACAACAGCAACTACAACAACCACAACAATAATAATAAAAACTAAAATAATAATAATAATAATCATAATAATAATAATAATCGCCCCCCATCAGCAAGAACTGTCCCAGGAAGATCATAAGTAATACCTCACTTTAATGATTTGGACCGTCTATGCAAACAGGAAATAATCAGCATACAAGAGAGGCCTTCAAATAATAAGAGTAAACTATGGAGTTAATCATTCAGACGTTTCGCCCTTGTCTTTTTACATACATTACGGTTAGGGCAACTTTACCTAGGCAAATAAATGAAAATGCATCACATATATCTTATACATATAAAAAAAAATATCTGAGTGTATTCCCTATGATCAAAATGGACTTTGCCCAGGAGGCTAAGCCTTCTTAACCGTACTTGTTCAGTTTTTAGAAATATCTTCTTGGTTTCTCAGGAAAAATCGTTGTCATCTTGGTATATCACTGAAATATTTTGTTTTCTGCAAAAGAAAATTATTGAGTGGCTATTTTTCTGTCCGCCCTTAGATCTTAAAAACTGCTGAGGCTAGATGGTTGCAAAATAGTATGTAGATCATCCACCCTCCAGTCAACAAACATCCCAAATTGTAACCCTATAGCTTCAGCTGTTATTATTTGACTGAAGGTCAGAGCTAGCTATGATCTTACATCTTGTACTGCTTTAAGTTCTAACAACACAAGCTACCGCCTGGTTGTGGCTGACGTATCCTGGGCCGCTGCTGAGAGTTTCATGGCCGTGGCTGAGAGTTTCATTCAATATTATACAGTGTACAGAAAACTCGATTGCGCCAAAGACATTAGGGCGCATTTTTTTTCATGTTTTCTTCCAATCTCGATTGCGGTTTTCAGTCCACTAACGTATAGCTCTCTAAACGTTGACTTCATTCAAAATCATGGCTGGCGAATTCAGCTTCACAACTGACACTGAGATGCTTAGAGACGTTCCTTTACACAATTTGAGGTCCTCTCACTCAAAAACGAATCACTTCAAAATATTGCTGGGAGATGCGGGGTATCGATCCCCGTACCTCTCACATGCTAAGCGAGCGCTCTACCATTTGAGCTACATCCCCTGTAAGTACCAGCAAAGATCAACTCAATAATGGTAGTAAAAGTTATCTATGGGCTCAACAATGCGCACCGCGTGGTTCGTGAGGATCTCTCTTGCGAGAGCTGGCGAGACATTCAACAGGGGACCTCCGTTTTCTATGCCACTGTAGTCTACGGGCACGTTTGCAAAATTCTTTTACAGCAAAATATAATCCAGATGGCTCACAAGAAACTAACGATAAGAATCAGAGTAGGCGACTCTGGTAGTTACAAGCAATAAACTTTGTATATATATATATATATATATATATATATATATATATATATATATATATATATATATATATATATATATATCTATATATATATATATATATATATATATATATATATATATATATATATATATATATATATATATATATATACAAATGTATATATATGCAAAAGAGTAACAGATATTACTAATGTTTCTAATATAATAAGTATGAAAAGAGCGGAACGCAACTCGGGATGAGTTGTTTATTCAGTGATTTTCTTAATGTGACAAAGTCTACAGCATCATGGAAAGAACTCGAGGTGCCCTGAAATATTCTTAAAACTAGAAGTAAGAGAACCCCTAAGAAAAACCACAGCAGTGGCACTGAAAGCAACACCCAACCAAAAGTAACATTCTGAAAAAATTCTTCAGGAAGTGGCTAAAAAAAACTATACATAATCCTTTACATGACAATGTTCTTCGATATAACACCTAACAAAGAGATGAAAAAAAGTTCCGAGAAAAACATCAAGATAAAACCCAAATGCCCTATGGTAAAATATAACCAACCAAAAACATTGCATTGCAGTTACCATGAACCTTTTAGGTACAAGGTGAATAAGCAACTCTAATCCTTGGCATTAACTGATATAGACAGCTACGCTAGAGGCAGCGTAAAACAAGGACTACGCCGAGCATACTTGACTCTAGATAGAAAAAAAATTAGACAATGAAAAATAAGCTCATGAGGCTACCGAAAAATGGCAGCAAGACACCGCTGCAAGTAAAAGCAGATTTCTCCACAACTGCAGAAGAGGAGGGAGGCTGGAGAGAGGACTCAATTTCTGCAATACTTATACTCTAAACAAATATTTATTACCAGATATACATGGCAGCCAACAGTACATCCCTGTCTGAGAGTGATATTGTTCCATGTGAAGAAGCACAGAACTCTTCAACGCCCTACACTATTTATATATTGGTTATGGATGATCATACCTCTTGCCATGTTATCCGTGACTGCTGATATGTTTCAGATTCTGTTTGTTGTTTTCTGTTATTATACACAATTCTAATCCTTTGGTATGCAAGTTCCATAAAATTACATGCTTAACAACTGAAACAACAGCAACAGCAATAACAACAACAACAACAACAACAGCAACAACAACAACAACAACAACACAACAACTACAACAACAACAACAATAATAATAAAAATAATAATAATAATAATAATCATAATAATAATAATAATCGCCCCCCATCAGCAAGAACTGTCCCAGGAAGATCATAAGTAATACCTCACTTTAATGATTGGACCGTCTATGCAAACAGGAAATAATCAACATATAAGAGAGGCCTTCAAATAATAAGAGTAAACTATGGTCGCCCTTCTGTCTTTTTACATACATTACGGTTAGGGCAACTTTACCTAGGCAAAATAAATGAAAATGCATCACATATATCTTTACATATAAAAAAAAATATATCTGAGTGTATTCCCTATGATCAAAATGGACTTTGCCCAGGAGATAAGCCTTCTTAACCGTACTTGTTCAGTTTTTAGAAATATCTTCTTGGTTTCTCAGGAAAAATCGTTGTCATCTTGGTATATCACTGAAATATTTTTGTTTTCTGCAAAAGAAAATTATTGAGTGGCTATTTTTCTGTCCGCCCTTAGATCTTAAAAACTGCTGAGGCTAGATGGTTGCAAAATAGTATGTAGATCATCCACCCTCCAGTCAACAAACATCCCAAATTGTAACCCTATAGCTTCAGCTGTTATATTTGACTGAAGGTCAGAGCTAGCTATGATCTTACATCTTGTACTGCTTTAAGTTCTAACAACACAAGCTACCGCCTGGTTGTGGCTGACGTATCCTGGGCCGCTGCTGAGAGTTTCATGGCCGTGGCTGAGAGTTTCATTCAATATTATACAGTGTACAGAAAACTCGATTGCGCCAAAGACATTAGGGCGCATTTTTTTTCATGTTTTCTTCCAATCTCGATTGCGGTTTTCAGTCCACTAACGTATAGCTCTCTAAACGTTGACTTCATTCAAAATCATGGCTGGCGAATTCAGCTTCACAAACTGACACTGAGATGCTTAGAGACGTTTCCTTTCCACAATTTGAGGTCCTCTCACTCAAAACGAGTCACTTCAAAATATTGCTGGAGATGCGGGGTGGTATCGATCCCCGTACCTCTCACATGCTAAGCGAGCGCTCTACCATTTGAGCTACATCCCCTGTAAGTACCAGCAAAGATCAACTCAATAATGGTAGTGAAAGTTATCTATGGGCTCAACAATGCGCACCGCGTGGTTCGTGAGGATCTCTCTTGCGAGAGCTGGCGAGACATTCAACAGGGGACCTCCGTTTTCTATGCCACTGTAGTCTACGGGCACGTTTGCAAAATTCTTTTGTTACAGCAAAATATATCCAGATGGCTCACAGAAACTAACGATAAAGAATCAGAGTAGGCGACTCTGGTAGTTACAAGCAATAAACTTTGTATATATATATATATATATATATATATATATATATATATATATATATATATATATAGTATATATGATCTCTATCTATATATATATATATATATATATATATATATATATATATATATATATATTATATATATATATATATATATATATATATATACAAATGTATATATATGCAAAAAGCGTAACAGATATTACTAATGTTTATAATATAATAAGTATGAAAAGAGCGGAACGCAACTCGGGATGAGTTGTTTATTCAGTGATTTTCTTAATGTGACAAAGTCTACAGCATCATGGAAAGAACTCGAGGTGCCCTGAAATATTCTTAAAACTAGAAGTAAGAGAACCCCTAAGAAAACCACAGCAGTGGCACTGAAAGCAACACCCAACCAAAAGTAACATTCTGAAAAAATTCTTCAGGAAGTGGCTAAAAAACTATACATAATCCTTAACATGACAATGTTCTTCGATATAACACCTAACAAAAAGATGAAAAAAAGTTCCGAGAAAAACATCAAGATAAACCCAAATGCCCTATGGTAGAAAATAATCAACCAAAAACATTGCACTGCAGTTACCATGAACCTTTCAGGTACAAGGTGAATAAGCAACTCTAATCCTTGGCATTAACTGATACATATCTAATGTCTTATCGCTTGGCGATAGACTTTTTGTTCTTTCCTTACGGCTGTCATCCGTAAGTAATGTTTGGTTCCTCTCATCTCCCTTGGATATCTTAGTAGAGAGGTTCTTTCTTGACTAGAGGAGATGATTCAAACAGGCTAGTTGAACAAGTTAACAACTTTATTCTGTAACTCCATACTAGGAGATGCAGCTCGGTCGGACGACCGATATGTTTGATAGTTGGCGTGGAACTGCCATTCTAAAGCATCGCGTCGATAGCGGAACATTAGCTATCTCAGCAATTCATATAAAAACACATACGTAGTCTGCCGGCTCGGAAGTTACAAGTTTCCGGCGTAGGTTAACAGGTCAACCGCTTCCCATGGAAGTTGTTGTGCAAAGTTATCATAACATAAAAATGTTGACAAAGCTTTGAGCTAGATCAGGCTACTGCAGACAGCGCATAGCGTAATCTAGGTCTGCTTTGGTCACGTAGAACCCTCCTAATGCCATGACCCCAGGTCATTGGTTTATATTTACAGATCTTGTAAATTATATAATAATGTAATTATTACATTAGGCTCGGACTGCTACCTATTCAAGCCTTGAATAACAAAAAAAATTACTTTAAACATTGTCCATAGGAGCGTGCTCGTAACATACTAAGTGATTAAATGCATAAAAAGGTTCTGTTACATACCCTTGTTGACATATTCATAAACAAAGATAAATGCATGGAAAATATAGATCCATGTTTGGTAATAATAATGATTATGTACCCAAAAATAATAAAAAGGTAAAAATCAAAACATGTATACATGATTAATATGATAACAGGTAACCTGATTAACGAATAATGGTTATAAATAATGATTATAGCATGATCATGGATAATTGTTAAAGAGTACTTGACACTGTAATAGATAAATATAATTGTACAATGGTATAACAATGTAATTCTGCAGAAATTCAATATATAGGGCTGATATTTTTTTAGGTGCCCGAAAATACCTTTAGGAATATATTAATGTATAATACTTGGGCTATAATGATTATTAGGTGCCCTGGAGATACTTTAACTGTTCAAATGCAAAGGCGTGAGTCATTCTTGTCCTACATTTTTGCCAGCATACGGACCGCTTTTCACACACAACACAATTCCAGACAATTCCCTAGGCACGAACTGAAGTGGCCAAGTTCAGGCGGCCCTAAACGCAAACGACTTGAGTTTAACGGGTACGTCATCCAGACGGGCCAGTACGTTCCCTTGGAGATCCTTCTGTTTACGCCTCAGCCTACGCCAAGCAAAGATGTTGACGGCGATAACCAATATGGCCGTCACGCTGAACACGGCTAGCAGAATGTAGTAGCGAAGATGTTCTCCACCTGCATAAGTCGATGACGCGTGGGTCATCTCAGCCAGTTGCGTCAGACGATGAGCTACTCGCGCGTTGTATGGGAGAGGTAGTGATGGGATGATTGTGGTAGCCCACGTGTAGTTCGCGAAATACGCCTTCTCACGTATTATCGTGTTGACCCCTCTGACGGTATAGTTTGTAGATGTCCCCGTACAACCATCGGCTGCTACGAAGATAGGGGCATGGGCGGTGGATGTGTCCGGACACACGACGTCGAATCCGGCCTTATCATAACGGATCCAGGAACCATTATTCATCCTGTAATTGAATTTATTACCGTAAAAGGGATAAAGTTTCCCCAGACAACCTTCGCTTGTATGAGAGAGAGAGCCGTTTAGCACTATGCTAACTCACATGAATCCGTTGATATAGGATAGAATTCAAAAGAGTCAGCTGTACAAATTTTATTATTCATGGCTTCTGAACAGTGAGTGAGTTTATCTAAGTCTTTAATGACTGTAAATGATTTCTTATCAGAAGAAATCAGTACATGCCCCGTTTTAAATTCGGATATTACATGGGTATTTGAGTTATTCGTCATAAAAGTAGGAAACGGTGCTATTTTGTATGATTGCCAAGCATCGGAAGAATCAAAAGGAATTGTGATCATAATTCTATAATTTTCAACGCTGACTGACAGAATTCTACTTTATGGGCATCTAATAAAGGAATATAACCTAGCTTCTCCCGTCCGTTTTCTAAAGTTAACGTCAGATCTTTAATAGGCATGAGGTGAGGAGATAAAACACCCACCCTTTGTTGCTAACGTAATTGCTTCTACGTAATCTTTTGACTTTTCAATAAAATGTGATATTTTCACACGGATATGATCTATTTTCGAACTATAGTAAGCTAAAGTAGCCAGCAAATGTTGAACTTCCATGACCTGATCGATATTATTTGAATGTTCATTAACGATATTCATTATTTGATTGATCGAAGATAACTGGCTGCGAAGTTCTGATAAGGCCAGTTCCGTTTGTGTTGCCAAAAACTCAATTCTTTTATTTTGATTATTTATCTTGAGGCGATTTGAGATTCCTAAGCCTAGATTCGCAACTGATCCTAAGATGTTTAGTCCAGCTAGAATAAGCGGGTTGCGGCGTTCAAGAGTATTGTGCCGCACAGACCACATCAGCAGGTCACGAGCGAGTTCTTCTGCCTCGGCGGTTTTATTTTGTATGTCATAAGACAACATTTCCGCGACGCTTAGCGTTTGAGCTAGTGAAATCTCTGAGTTAGCATGAAAATTACGTTCATGCATTTCCTTAAGGGAAATACCAAACCTCATCAGGTCATTCTTTAAGTTAAGGACGTCATCTCAGGTAAGAAAATAGCATGCATATCTACTTCGATAACAATATTACTTGACACGATGAATACATCATCGATTTCTCTCGATAATCGAGCCATGATTAAATTCTATGTCTTTAGTCCTAGCGCTCTTTCCATACAACAAAGATGTCTGAATACACAATATCACTCCTAACAATAACAGATTCATTTTTGAAAACCTGCAATGAGTAAAACAGATGTAATAACTCGCGTAAAAGAATAGGTTTACATACAATATGATTAATAGATATATATATATAATTTATTATACAAGTTTCATAAATACAAACCATTTTTTCCCTCACTCCATCTACCTTTCTTTAGATTCTGATATGTGCCAATGGGACTATTCTCACATCAGTGGGTTTGGATACATTTTGAACCCTAACTCTATTGGCCGTTAAATTTTCTAAAATGTTAAACGGGCTTTCAAACTTAGGTGTCAGTTTTATAATTTAAACCTTTACGCACGTATACTTGTATGTATACCTGATCGCCCACGGCATATGTTCTAGTTGGCTTAGCTATTTTATCATGATTTTTTTTTCATTATGATCTGTGCTTCTTCTAAATTCTTACGAATTATATTATATCGACTTATGCTTGCATCCATAACATCCTTTAGAGGATTGATAAATTAGTTGTAGGCTTTAAGATGTGGAAAGGCGTTCGGGCCGGGATACCGTACAGTGCCTCGTGCGGTGTCATTTTAATAGACACATGATACGAGTGATTAAGTGTGCTTAGCACCGCAGGTATGGCAATGTCCCAGTTGGGATCTGCCCCCCTAGGGTGACCCTTAAATGTTTAAAACCTACGATTTGCCCTTTCCACTAGCCCATTAGACTCTGGGTGATAGATCATGGTATTGATTTTCTTTATACAAAGGAATTCGCACAAGGAGTTAAGGAAATGATATTGAACTCTCCCGCCCGATGTCTGAGATAATGATGTGTGGAATTCCATGTTTACAAATGTAGCACTCGTAAAACTTCCTAGCGCACTCGACCGCGGTTTTTGTTTTAAGCGCTATAAGTTCTGTATATCGAGTCAAAGCGTCTATCATTACTAGAGGTGCTTATTTCCTCTGTCTGACTCGTAAAATCCTGTTAATAAATCTAAATGTACTCTTTCAAATGGTTGATTTGGCACGGGGTAAGCCCCTAGGCTGACAGGTGTCTTCGTGTGCCCTTTGTATTCTTGACAAGTGCGACAATTTGCTATGTGCTTTTTTATATCTCTAAGCATCGTATGCCAATAAAATAAGGATTTGGCTTTCTGTGACATCAAGGTATAACCCGGGTGTCCATGCAGTGGATTTTCATGCAACCACTTTAAGTACAGTGGGTATGAGTGAGATAGGCACCACCACCTGGTTGTTATTCCAACTGCGGTGTGTTGCGGGTTTTCCTCGTCACGGATCTACACAGGATATTTTCCTGTAGGATATAATTCTGCTGCTTATACTTTAGGTATTCTTTTTCTTCGGATTTCGTTTAACGCAATGATGATTTTTTCTATTTGCGGATCTTTTCTTTGTTCCGTCTGTAATAGTTCAGCACTCCAGCCCAGATCTTCCTGTTCAGATATAGTTTTAACAACGGGCATGGAGGTTGAGATATCTATTAATTCAGCTAATGGCTCGGTACAAGATGAAGAGGGGTTGCGTGATAATGCGTCAGCAATGATATTTGCTTTCCAGGTAAATACCCGATCCTCCGCGCCAAAGTCCTGAATGATCATGTGCCACCGAGTTCGCTTGGGGCTGTGACTAAAGCCTTTAAAGAAGTCGGTTAGGGGCTTATGATCAGTGAGAACCTTGACGGGATAACCGTATATATGAATTTAAAGTGCACGAGTGAATTAACAATAGCGAGCCCTTCCTTGTCTATTACTGCATATTTACTTTCGGAAGGTCTCAGTTTACGTGAATAAAAAGCTATAGGGAAAAAACTGTCTATCATATTGTTGAAGCAATACCCCACCTACTCTAGGTCTGAGGCGTCTGTTGCTATGAAAAAATTCCTTACCGAAGTCAGGAAATTTCAAGATAGGAGAACTACACAGTTCATCTTTCAATTTATCGAACGCCTGTTGATGACTTTCAGACCATACGAAATCTACGCCCTTTTTTATAAGATCGGTTAGGGGAGCGGCTATGATTGAGTAGTTGCGGATGAAGCGGCGATAGTACCGCTGCATCCTAAAAATTGCTGTATTCCCTTGACGTTAGTAGGTATCGGAAAATTACGGATAGCCGACTTATCGTGGACGACTTTAAGACCTTCACTAGAAACCGTGAAACCTAGATAGACTAGTTCTGTTTTAAAAATTCACACTTACTTATCTTTACCCTTAAATTATGCTGCCTTAATCTTGTAACACTAACTCCAATTTACGTAAATGCTCTTCTAATGTGTTGGAAAAGATTACTAAGTCATCCATGTAGGCATGTAGGATATCTCCCAACAAGTCTCCAAACACGACGTTTATCATACGAGTAAAAGTTATAGGAGCACAACGTAAACCAAAAGGCATACGCAAAAATTCATAATGTCCCCTGGCTGTGCTGAAGGCAGTGTATGGGATACTTTCTTGTTCCATCGGAATCTGATGAAATCCCTTTTAGTAAGTCTAGGCTTGTGAAATATTTATTAATTCTGGCCTAGTAAAGATAAGATATCATCGGTACATGGTACTGGGAATCTGTCAGGGATTGTTTCTTCGTTTAAACGACGAAAATCTACGCATATCCGCCAAGTTCGATCTTTTTTCGGTACTACTATTAACGGAAAATTATAAGGGCTGTTTGATTTCCTAATGACGCCTTCCTTTAACATTTTACCTACTTCCTCTGTTATCTCATTCTGAAATTTCATAGGAAGTCGGTACGAAGGTACATAGATTACTTTCTGTTTGTCCTTGAGCCTGATTTGATGCTCGATGACATCCGTTTTTCCTAAGGTTCCATCCGTAGTGAAAAAACATCATGATATTTAGTTAACAGATTCAAAATTTCTGCTGAATTTCTTCTTCTTGAATGTCCTGATTGATTTTATTCTTTATAGATTGCAAAAGGGTTTCATCCGCGACTGATTGAGCGTGATTTATCTCAGCTACGGTAAGAATGCGATGTTTATAAACTTCGGCATCCAAGATATGTTGATTTTTTGTGGATTACTAAAGTGGTATTCAAATGATTACAGACTTTCGATATTACATTGTTGTTGTGAGCCGACTGTATAAACGGCTTGTGTGACGGATAATCCGTGTGTTTTCAGAGTTTCGGAAAGGATTAATGTTTCAGATCCTGGCAAGGTTCTTTTTACACGCACTAATATATTTGAAGTTACGTTAGGCTCGAGAGTTTGCGTGCAAGCTGATATTACGGGTGAGCGAGAGTTCTGTTGGGTTGCCTGTATTATTTCTTGGTTTTCATGAGACAGGTGATTGGTTCCGTAATGTAAGTGACAACTCTGTCCTGTCTCTTTATTATCTAAAACTGATTTTAGGGTATTAGAAGACCTATAGAATTTCCCTTTGATATACACGCCGTGTTTTGCAGGTGCTAAGATATATTTTTGAGTGCCCCATAGACGGGTATCCGATAATTACTGCGGGATACATATTAATGTTTTGTACAACGACAAAGGTATCAGCAAACGTGCGCTTACCGACGCCTTGTACTGTACATGAGTTACGCCCACAACATTTAATTCATTATTCCCAATGCCTGAGAGCCTTATTCCCGGACTTTTCTATAGGGAAATTTGAAAAGAGTAAATGATGAGTCCTTAAATCCATTATATTCGTGGACTACCAGAATCAAAGAACAAAGTGAATGACTTATGGTCCAAATTTACTGCATGTAAGTTGGTCGCAACTCGTTTTGACTAATAATTGCATGAATTTGTTGCAAATCTACGGGAACCTGCACAGATTTTTTTGATTCGGCCGTGTGTTTCATAGGAAAATCAATTGTCTCACAATGATCTGATAAATGATTAAACTGATTATTTGATAGATATGTGTTGATATTGATGACCCAACATCGCCCTCTCCCCCCTTGGAGTGAACTACGTGGTATTGTTTTGTTTATCACACCCTGAAATTCGCTTGCCCTTGCGAGTTCTGGCTAGACGGCCCAGGAACAGAGGTACCTGAAGCACGATTTGTTTGTTTCTGCTGTTGTGCAGAATTTCCGTTTGGTTTGTTTCTCTTATAGTACTGCGGGACCCTTCTTTTTATTTGCACTGGCAACTGGTTGCGTGTTTGTAGCATTTTGCTGTTGATTCCTCGAGTAGCAACGGTTATATGAATGAGTTGAACTATTGTGTATTGAACAAAACGCGTCCGACAGTCTGAAATCATGTGACCTGGTCGTTTACAGTTATAACAAACCATCCCTGCAACTTGATTATTATTATGTACCACCACATTTACTTGTTGTGGCTTGTTCTCATTCTTTGCAAAAACTTGAATGAGCGAAGGATCTAGGTCGGTACATTTAGACATGTGTTTTTTGATTGTTTATACACATCTAATTCCGTACTGTCGGGCTGCAATTTTTTATCAAAACACCGTACTAACGCTTCAGGCAACATTACAGTGATAGACGTAAGGTAGATCAAACGGATAAAATCTTTCACTTTGATTTTAGCACCCGCAACCCACCCGGAGTTACTTAAACTATCCTGATATTCATTTAGCCGGTCGGCAATTAGCGCCGCCCGCTCGACAACATTGAGCTGAGTCATGGAGGCTTGGTTAAGGATATTTCTCAATGCCAATACTACATCTAAAGCCTCTTCACCCCCATACACGGCACGTAATCTAATTTTGAACTCGTCCCATGTAAGCGCTTCTTGGAAAGAAACCCCCCTTAGATACGCACTTGCGTCGCCTTTCGCAAAGTCAACGAAGCTCTTGGCCTCCTGTAATTGTACTGTTGGGTCTGTGATGCTTTTTGCATTTAAATGAGCGTCTACAGATGAGATCCATGCCTCAACATTTTGAGGCAGGAACCCATTGACCCGACCTTGAAAAGGGACAATCGCTGACCTCGCGCTAACCGAGAGTCACCACGTTGGGGTTGCCAGCCGGAGTGGTTGCCATTTCGGCTTTCACTTTTTTCTTATCACTTCTATTCCTTGCAATCCTATCAAAATATCTATAAGAGTACACTCGACCACTACGTAAACGCATAAGCAATGTACTGTATAAGTGTGTTATAATAATAGGAAAATCCCCCAAAAGATACAAAAATACAGACAATATGATCAAATATTATACGGAGAATTCCTGCAAGAAACGGTTAATGACAACGAGAAAAGAAAAAAAAATTAATCTGCGGGCGAGAACCTCGTAGTTGAAGATAGGTTCTGTAATGAAGGAAGATTAATATGGCGAACAACTCACCCCCAGAATACTGGACGATCGACTCTTGATGAACAACACTTCACTGAGGAAAAGACCTGAATAGATAAAAATGGTACTTAGCTCCAGATTATATTGCGAAGGATTGTTGACATGGGATGACGTCTCGCGTCGGAAGTCGTGATGAACGTCACGGTCCCTTCTCTCGTGCACGATGCTCTGGGAAGTCCAAGATTGATGACGTCACAGCCTCCGTCCTTGCACTACTGCGTATAGCTGTCCACTCTGCGTCCTTGCTCGTGAACGGGTGATGTTCCCTGTGTTTGTTTTCTTCTTTCCGTTGATGTTCAATGCTGCTCTCGTCCGGTGTAGATTCTCGAAGATAAGTGACAACAGTTGCTCAAACGTCAGTGTTAAATGTCTGTATTCCTCTCGATGAAGGACATAGTTGCGTCTTCATAAACTGTTGCGTTGATTGAAGATCCCGTTACCTCTGTTTAGTTTGATGTTGAAGGTGGAAGTTAGTTCTTGTAGACCTTCGGTCGGCTGATATGGGTCTTGTTAATTATGTTCTTCGTTTATACGCTGCCACCACTTCTAATGTCTTATCGCTTGGCGATAGACTTTTTGTTCTTTCCTTACGGCTGTCATCCGTAAGTAATGTTTGGTTCCTCTCATCTCCCTGGATATCTTAGTAGAGAGGTTCTTTCTTGACTAGAGGAGATGATTCAAACAGGCTAGTTGAACAAGTTAACAACTTTATTCTGTAACTCCATACTAGGAGATGCAGCTCGGTCGGACGACCGATATGTTTGATAGTTGGCGTGGAACTGCCATTCTAAAGCATCGCGTCGATAGCGGAACATTAGCTATCTCAGCAATTCATATAAAAACACATACGTAGTCTGCCGGCTCGGAAGTTACAAGTTTCCGGCGTAGGTTAACAGGTCAACCGCTTCCCATGGAAGTTGTTGTGCAAAGTTATCATAACATAAAAATGTGACAAAGCTTTGAGCTAGATCAGGCTACTGCAGACAGCGCATAGCGTAATCTAGGTCTGCTTTGGTCACGTAGAACCCTCCTAATGCCATGACCCCAGGTCATTGGTTTATATTTACAGATCTTGTAAATTATATAATAATGTAATTATTACACATAGACAGCTACGCTAGAGGCAGTGTAAAACAAGGACTACGCCGAGCATACTTGACTCTAGATAAAAAAAAAAATTAGACAATGAAAAATAAGCTCATGAGGCTACCGAAAAATGGCAGCAAGACACCGCTGCAAGTAGAAGCAGATTTCTCCACAACTGCAGAAGAGGAGGGAGGCTGGAGAGAGGACTCAATTTCTGCAATACTTATACTGTCTAAACAATATTTATACCAGATATACATGGCAGCCAACAGTACATTCCTGTCTGAGAGTGATATTGTTCCCATGTGAAGAAGCACTGAACTCTTCAACGCCCTACACTATTTATATATTGGTTATGGATGATCATACCTCTTGCCATGTTATCCGTGACTGCTGATATGTTTCAGATTCTGTTTGTTGTTTTCTGTTATTATACACAATTCTAATCCTTTGGTATGCAAGTTCCATAAAATTACATGCTTAACAATTGCAACAACGACAACAACAACCACAACAATAACAACAACAACAACAACAACAAGAACAACAACAACAACACTAGTAATAATAATAATAATAATAATAATAATAATAATAATAATAATAATAATAATAATCTGGAATTACCAGGCACGAAAAAACTGTCTTGACCCGCACCCAACCATCAAGAACTGTCACAGGAAGATCATAAGTAAAACCTCACACTAATGATTGGACCGTCTATGCAAACAGGAAATAATCAACATATAAGAGAGGCCTTCAAATAATAAGAGTAAACATGAGTTAATTCATCAGACGTTTCGCCCTTGTCTTTTTACATACATTACGGTTAGGGCAACTTTACCTAGGCAAAATAAATGAAAATGCATCACATATATCTTTATACATATAAAAAAAAATATCTGAGTGCATTCCCTATGATTAAAATGGACTTTGCCCAGGAGGTAAGCCTTCTTAACCGTACTTGATAAGTTTTTAGAAATATCTTCTTGGTTTCTCAGGAAAAATCGTTGTCCAATTGGAATATCACTTAAATATTTTCGTTCTCTGCAAAAGAAAACTATTGAGTGGCTATTTTCTGTCCACCCTTAGATCTTGAAAACTGTTGAGGCCAGATGGCTGCAAATTAGTATGTAGATCATCCACCCCCCAATCAACAAACATCCCAAATTGCAACCCTTTAGCCTCAGTGGTTATTATTTGACTGAAGGTCAGAGCTAGCCATCATCTTACATCTTGTACTGCTTTAAGTTCTAACAACACAAGCTACCGCCTGGCTGTGGCTGACGTGTCCTGGGCCGCTGCTGAGAGTTTCATGGCCGTGGCTAAGAGTTTCATACAATATTATACGGTGTAAAGAAAACTCGATTGCGCAAAAGAAATTAGGGCGCATTTTTTTTCATGTTTCTTTCAATCTCGATTGTTGATTTCAGTCCACTAACGTAATAGCGTCTCTAAACGTTGACTTAATGCAAAATCATGGCTGACAAATGTAGCTTCACAACTGACACTGAGATGCTTAGAGACGTTCATCTCAGCAATTTGAGTTCCTTTCACTCAAAACGAGTCCCTTGAAAATGTTGCTGGAGAGTCGGGGTATTGATCCCCGTACCTCTCACATGCTAAGTGAGCGCTCTACCATTTGAGCTACATCCCCGATAAATACTAGCAAAGCTCAACTCAATAATGCTAATGAAAGTTATCTCTGGGCTCTACAACGCGCACCGCGTGGTTCGTGAGGATCTCCCTTGCGAGAGCTGGCGAGACATTCAACAGGGGACCTCCATTTTCTATGCCACTGTAGTCTACGGGCACACTTGCAAAATTGTCTTTCACAGCAAAACATATTCCAGATGGCTCACAATAGACTAACGATAAGAATCAGAGTAGGCGACTCTGGTAGTTACAAGCAATAAACTTTATATATATATATATATATATATACACTCACACAAATGTATATATATGCAGCCTAACAGATATTACTAATAACGTTTCTAATATAATAAGTATGAAAAGAGCGGAATGCAACTCGGGATGAGTTGTTTATTCAGTGATTTTCTTAATGTAACAAAGTCTACAGCATCATGGAAGAACTCGAGGTCCCCTGAAATATTCTTAAAACTAGAAGGAAGAGAACCCCCAAGAAAACCCCAGCAGTGGCACTGAAAGCAACACCCAACCAAAAGAAACATTCTGAAAAAATCCTTCAGGAAGTGGCTAAAAAACTATACATAATCCTTAACATGACAATGTTCTTCAATATAACAACTAACAAAAAGGTGAGAAAAACTTCCAAGATAAACCCAAATGCCCTATGGTAAAATATAATCAACCAAAAACATTGCACTTCAGTTACTATGAACCTTTCAGGTACAAGGTGAATAAGCAACTCTAATCCTTGACATTAACTAATACATGGAGAGCTACGCTAGAGGCAGAGTAAAACAAGGACTACGCCGAGCATACTTGACTCTAGATAGAAAAAAAAAAATTAGACAATGAAAAATAAGCTCATGAGGCTACCGAAAAATGGCAGCAAGACACCGCTGCAAGTAGAAGCAGATTTCTCTACAACTGCAGAAGAGGAGGGAGGCTGAAGAGAGGACTCAATTTCTGCAATACTTATACTGTCTAAACAATATTTATACCAGATATACATGGCAGCCAACAGTACATCCCTGTCTGAGAGCGATATTGTTCCCATGTGAAGAAGCACTGAACTCTTCAACGCCCTACACTATTTATATATTGGTTATGGATGATCATACCTCTTGCCATGTTCTCCGTGACTGCTGATATGTTTCAGATTCTGTTTGTTGTTTTCTGTTATTATACACAATTCTAATCCTTTGGTATGCAAGTTCCATAAAATTACATGCTTAACAACTGCAACAACGGCAACAACAACAACAACAATAATAATAATAATAATAATAATAATAATAATAATAATAATAATAATCGCACCCCATCAGCAATAACTGACCCGGGAAGATCATAAGTAATACCTCACACTAATGATTGGACCGTCTTTGCAAACAGGAAATAATCAGCATATAAGAGGCCTTCAAATAATAAGAGTAAACTATGGAGTTAATCATTCAGACGTTTTGCCCTTCTGTCTTTTTACATACATTACGGTTAGGGCAACTTTACCTAGGCAAAATAAATGAAAATGCATCACATATATCTTTATACATTATTAAAATAAATATCTGAGTGCATTCCCTATGATTAAAATGGACTTTGCCCAGGAGGTAAGCCTTCTTAACCGTACTTGATAAGTTTTTAGAAATATCTTCTTGGTTTCTCAGGAAAAATCTTTGTCAACTTGGTATATCACTGAAATATTTTCGTTTTCTGCAAAAGAAAACTATTGAGTGGCTATTTTCTGTCCACCCTTAGATCTTGAAAACTGTTGAGGCCAGATGGCTGCAAATTAGTATGTAGATCATCCACCCTCCAATCAACAAACATCCCAAATTGTAACCCTCTAGCCTCAGTGGTTATTATTTAACTGAAGGTCAGAGCTAGTCATGATCTTACATCTTGTACTGCTGTAAGTTCTAACAACACAAGCTACCGCCTGGCTGTGGCTGACGTATCCTGGGCCGCTGCTGAAAGTTTCATGGCCGTGGCTGAGAGTTTCATACAATAGTATACGGTGTACAGAAAACTCGATTGCGCCAAAGACATTAGGGCGCATTTTTTTCATGTTTTCTTCCAATCTCGATTGTGGATTTCAGTCCACTAACGTATAGCGTCTCTAAATGTTGACTTCATTCAAAATCATGGCTGACGAACGTAGCTTCACAACTGACACTGAGATGCTTAGAGACGTTCATCTCCACAATTTGAGTTCCTTTCACTCAAAACGAGTCCCTTGAAAATGTTGCTGGAGATGCGGGGTATCGATCCCCGTACCTCTCACATGCTAAGCGAGCGCTCTACCATTTGAGCTACATCCCCTGGTAAATACCTGTAAAGCTCAACTCAATAATGCTAGTGAAAGCTATCTCTGGGCTCTACAATGCGCACCGCGTGGTTCGTGAGGATCTTTCTTGCGAGAGCTGGACCTCCGTTTTCTATGCCAACGTAAGTTACAGTCACACTTAACAAATTGTCTTTCACAGTAAAACATAATCCACATGGCTCACTATAGGTACTAAACATAAATAGAAATACCAAGAGAGGCTCTAGATAAATCGATGGCTCTGCGGAAACCGGCAATGTGTTCCAACTACTTTGACCAGTCAACGGTGCATGGGGTTGCAAATCTAAATTGCAGTTACTCTCAGACTAACGATGATAATCGTAATAGGTGGCTCTGGTAGTTACAAGCAATAAACCTTATGTCCATTAGCCTCAGAAGCGCTTCCAGAAAACTGTAGCCCCTGTCTGCAAACCAAAGGCATCATTGTTATTTTTATAACGCCCAAATGACAATGCATCTATTACTCTTGTTTTCGGATTATTAACTTTCCTCACTTTTACTAAAAAGAAAATTATAGCACTCTTAGCATAATGCAATGGGTATTGAAGATTAGTAGCTCATACTACCATCACTATATAAAAGTAAATAAATAAATTGCCTTTACAGAAAGTAATCAGAGCAGTTGAATGCCAGAAGCAGCCGTAGCAACTTCCTTTCCAGTTAATATCAACATGATCTCCATGCACATTTAAATCTCCAGCTCTGAATGCAACCACTCTCCTGACCTAGTTCTCTCCCGTAGCAGAAAAATAAGTTCGAAAGTCATCAACAACTAACCAACTTAATTCTCAATTTCATAAATGCAGATTCTTCTCTGCTTCTGGTGATTATCAATAGATGTCAACTGGCAAATTTTTGTGGTAAGAGACAGAAATGGAAATCAGTTTATATTCCTGAAAAATATCAGCCACCAGTGATGATACCGGAGGACGCCGTCTCTAGGATCAAGGCCCATCTGGAGATTACGTCTGTCATAGAAGACCCTTCAAAGAAGATCTTTCAAGCTGTAGCTACGCAGCCTCAGCGGAGAAAATCCGTCTGAGAGCAGCACTCAATCAACAGCAATGGAACCATATCAGTAACCCGCCACATTACTACCTCCTTAAAATTTACGAGCTACTCTAAGACCAATTTTCCGTGCCAGCAAATGCCAACGTACCTAACAACCAATGAATACTTTTTAACTACCTCACTTTTTTCGTTGGGTTCGGAGGTCTGCACCAAACTTCCTTTGTACTCAAGCTACTGACCACAGGCATGAGCTGGTAAAAACTAATTTATTCAAAATCGGTTGGCAAACTATCGAAGCGTTTAATTATGTCTATCTTTGATTTTTTGTAATTTTACAATTTAGAAAGAACAACTACAATGCTTCCATACCCTTCAGAAGTTATGATGAATAAAGAGAGAGTACTTGCGTGACTATATCTTTTTTAGAAGTCTGCCATTTTTACGTAAGGAAATATATACACTTTACTATAAATATCTAAAATTAATGTACATTGTTATTATTATCGCCGTCTTAGTTCCGAAATGATGAATCCGGATTTTGAAAGCACTGATCAAATTTAGAGTAAGATAACTATCATGGCAAATTCCTAAAATTTAATTCTGTTTTTCTTATTTCCTGTGGTTACAACTTAAAACAATTAAATCTTATATATAAGAATTTTAAGCAGTTTTTACTTAATAACATAAAAGTGCTATGATATGTCAGTAAAAACTACTGAATTAGAGAGATTTGTAACATTCGATTGTAACAAGAGGTCATCGTACTATGATTAACAACAGAAAGCAGACGCTGTACCCG
>NC_061107.1:124731529-124756529 GCF_015104395.2 Macrobrachium nipponense
GGGTAAGTGTTGAACTCGAAAGCTCCACCCTTTCCAAGCGTAGGCCTAGGGTCTTGGCGAATCAAACCATCGGTGCCAGGTCATAAGGACAGCCCAGAAATATGTCCCAGCGAATAACCTACGAGATTTCCCAAGTACACAACCCCAAGAAGCCAAGGTATGAAGCAAGAGTCTACAAATCACAACAGAAAAAGTGACAGGAAGGCGGCTTTGTATAAAGTCTGTAGCCACTCAGACACAAGAAGTCTTTCAGACGATGCCACACCCACTCAAAATCCAAAAATCCAAAGGCGGTGCTAAGAAGATATCATCCTAATAAAAAGGCCAGACAGAGAGAGAGAAGACAGAAAGAAAGACAGAGTGGAAATCGAGTGGCGCAGTAGCAAAACCGGGAAGAAGAAGAATCAGATGTGAGGGAAAAAGTGCAGAAGTATGGTGTGCGAAGCGAATAGACAGTGACAAGTGACAATTCATACTCCGAATAATTCCCTCGTGCCAATAGACTCGTAGATGAAACTAAGTGCCTCTCAACTAACAGTCTCAGTCAAGGCACCCAGAAACAGAAAGGTGGAAAACTTTATACGATGATTTAGAACCAGAATAAACACGTATAAGGACATATCAATTTAATTTTTTCCCAAATTATGTACCTATTAAGATAATCCAGTTAGATGACAATTCAGCAAGGTGAGATTAATTATATAATTCTATTTCCCCAAATTACAGCCCCCAAATCGGTCACGTTACCTTAGGGCTGTGTGTAGAAGCTACTACCACACACACACACACACACACACATATATATATATAAATATATATATATATATATATATATATATATATATATATAAATATATATATATATATATTAAAAGTCGATTCCTTTTATCTGTAGGGCCAGATACCATTTCCTGTCACAGTTTACCACTTAAGGTTACAGTCTGTTTGCTGTATCATTTCCTCTGATTCTATTTTTCTTTATCTTCCGCTTCGTGGGCTCATACTATCATGCAATGATTTTGCTTTGCTGAGCTAATGCATTTGTACATGATATAGCTTGACTGTCACAGAATTCCTTTCTCTTAACAGGTTAAGAAAAACATATAAGTTTATTGCATATTAGTGTGAACAATCATTTTGTGTGATTCCATACAGCCCACAGAGCATCAGTGGCTATCTGCACCTTCATTGAACGTATGGCAAGAAGTATCTTTTTAGTGGGCTTATTTTTTAAGCTGAATTTCATTTGCATATTAGCTACTTTATGCTTCTTCGCCTTCTTATTATCCTGATACCTTGAGTGAAGTTCAGATTTAAAAAGAAATAAATAATGATTGTGAAAGACATGATGTGCGCACGAGAGAGAGAGAGAGAGAGAGAGAGAGAGAGAGAGAGAGAGAGAGAGCTGTAGTATAAGTAGACCAAATGCTAAGCACTGAGAGAGAGAGAGAGAGACTCTAGATGCACATCAAACATGAAGCATTTCATATGTTACCCCTTTTCATCAGATATTTCAAACAATATTATATCCAACATAAGCTTAGAAACTATTTTAAACTATAAATCTTAATAAAATCTTTTAAAAAATATTTAAAAGTAATATTGTAAAATATCATCGCTTATTACCAAATGGCAACACCGCCTCTATCTTTAAGAAGGGGAAAGCCATTTAAACTTCGTTGAATCAAATAGCTCAGTTCAGTTTGAATGAATAGCTTTAAATCGTCCCTTCCCCCCCTCATTCATGTGAGCGAGTCAGCGGACGCCTGAATCTTCTGAACCCCATCAGGCCATTTACATCGTGTCTGGGGTTCACTGTAACGTGGCTCTTGACTGGCTGGAGTTTAAAACCGTCTGTATATATATATATATATATATATATATATATATATATATATATATATATATATATATATATATAATATATATATATATATATATATATATATATATATATACTATATATATATATATATATATATATATATATATATATATATATATATATATATATATATATATATATATATATATATATATATATATATATATATATGCGTTTGTGCATATATATATATATATATATATATATATATATATATATATATATATATATATATATAGTATATATATATATATATATATATAGTACATATATATATATATATATATATATATATATATATATATATATATATATATATATATATATATATATATATATGCGTTTGCGCGTGTAATGATAGGTCCAATCGCCCGACACTGGGAGAAAGCACACACTCTCCTGAGATGGCACGGAGGACACGAGGTCTAGAAAAAACCCATCGAAGATGGGTCCCATGTCATTATACTAGAGAACGGGATTCTCTAAACTTGCAGGGGTGCACAACCTTTTGAGCTACTCGGGCCACATCATCAAACATATATCTAGTCGAGGGCCACTAGACTAGATTTTGCATGAAATGATAAATAGTTTGTAGAATGTTTAAAGATAAAAAAAACACAGTTGCTCACCTGTTTTGTTTTAATGAGATTTTTGACACTGAGATTCATGTACAAGTTTTTTTATGTTAGGATGGAAATTTGTGGTTGCCAGTCTTAAAACAGAGTGCAGATTTTGATCACTTAGCCTGCTACGAATATTTGACTTGGTCTGGTTGAGCAGACTAAATGTTTGTTCACATATGTAGGTAGAGCCAAATAAGCTTGCATAAATAGCAGCTTTGTTTCTCAAATAAGGAAACTGATCTTTGGCCAAGCAATTATAAAAGTTGAGCAAGTCCCCTTCATTATACTTGGTACGAAGGCTGTCATTATTCTGAAGATCAATCAGTTCGATTTGTGCTTCGAATTCTACTTCATCAGGAGATACAGAAAAGGGGTTGCTGAACAACTTCAAATCATTGACTTCTTTCTTTAGGTCCTCAAATCGCCTCTCGTCTATTGCATACTTTGTGTTTCTCATACATAAGTTTGTAATTTGGGAAGTGTCCTAACTCTCCTTTAACTATCTGTAACTGAAACAATTTTAGTTTTTGTTCGAAAGCTGTCACATAATTGGCTAGCTGAGAAATAAGTTGGTTATTCCCCTGAAGTTTATGATTCAAGTTATTTAAATGACTTGTGAGATCTACAAGAAATGACAAATCACAAAGCCAGTCAGCATTTGTAAGTTCTGGTACCATCTTATTCTTTTCATTAAGAAATATCTCAATTTCATCCAGAAGACTGATAAATCTTTTCAGCGTATTTCCCCTGCTTAACCACCTTACTTGAGTGACAAAACACTAAATCGCCATATTCTGCTTCAATTTCATCAAGAAATTGCTTGAATTGCCGGTGATGCAAAGCTGAGCGTGACTTGATAAAATTGACTGTAGAAACTACAACTTTCATTACATGATCAAAGTCCAGTTCTTTTCCACACAAATTTTGTTGATGTATTATGCAATGAAATTGTTTCAGTTCATATTTTCGCTCTCCAAGGTGTTTAATTAATAGCTGCACCAATCCATTCTGCTTGCCTATCATTGCAGGAGCCCCATCAGTTGATATTCCTACTAACTTGTCCAAATCTAACTCAATTACTGAAATTTGTTCTAAAAGTCCATTAAGTAAATCACTACCAGTTGTCTGCCCCTTCAATGAACTGAGCCCTACGAGTTCCTCATGAATAGAAAAGTCCTCTGTCACACCACGTACAAATACAAGTAGCTGAGCCGTAGATGTAACATCAGTAGATTCATCAGTGGCTAGGGAGAAGTACACAAATTGTTTACTTTTCTCCTTCAACTGGTCTACTATATCACCCGACAAATCAACAATACGACGTTGCACTGTCATACGATTCAAACTGATATTCTCAAACTTTTTCAAAACATCTGGAGAAAGTTTTTGAGCAGCAAGTAGAATACACTTTTTAATGAAATCCCCCTCTGAAAATGCCTTGGAATGTTTAGCAATCAGGTTTGCAATTTCATAACTCACTTCTGTTACGTCCTGTGCCTCTTTATTTTTCTGGATAAACATATTTTTCTGCACATGAAAACCTTGCATTAGTGATTTAATTTTCTGCTTTCTTATTTCACCAACAAATTTTTCATAAGGCTTGTGCTTTGTCAGATAATGCCTTTGCAAATTGTATTCCTTACAAACGGCCACACTATTCTGGCATATCAATCAAATGATTTTTTATTCACTGTTTTCCACAAAGAAATATTTATCTGTCCATATTTCTTGAAATTTTCTATGTTCATCTTCAAGCTTTCTTTTTCGACTTGAGTTTTTGTCCACAGAAGTACCAGAAGCCATAGTAGCTAAGCAAAATTAATCTGAAAACACTACAATGATAAATGCCTGGCCTTGTGGCAATATCTCCTATTTTAGACTGCAAAGACACTATCGGAGCTCAGACAAATTGGCTAACTTGGAAGGTTGCCAAATAATCATTTTACAAACTTTTTAAACTGGAATTTAGATGTATTAGGAAACCATAATTATGAATGTAAAATACAATAAAAAAAGAAAAAACAAGAAAAACAAAAACAGGTTTCGCATCTGTTTAAAAAGAGAATAGTATTCAAAATTATGATAAATATTAATTTAGATATAACTTCAGGTGGTTACCTTCCCTTCACAACAACGAGGTTACTCCCGTCTAGACATCGGTCTACACGAGGTGAACGCGTATGGCTGTCTACAAGCCATACGGTGCGTTCACCTCTTGTCTCGACTGCTTTCGTGTTCGAGGATGGTGATAAAATTATGAATTTAGTGAATGAACTGATTATAGATAACGAGATAATTCAACAATAACAAGAAAACACAAAGAATAATACATACATATATATATATATATATATATATATATATATATATATATATATATGTATATATATATATATTTTATGTCTATGTATGTACAATATATATATATATATAATATATATATATATATATATATATATATATATATATATATATATATGTTTATATACGCGCAGACACATATACATACATACATACATATGTATGTGTGTGTGTGTTATATAGTACATTTTTACTATTTGTAATTATATCATAAGACGGAGTAATATGTTTATATTTATTATTTTCTTTTACTGTACAGAGAGTGATATATTGTGTTTTCTATGATAACTTCGAGGGCCGCCATGTGCTTCACATGCGGCCCGCGGGCCGCCAGTTGTGCACCATTGCTCTAAAGACTTGACTATTGAAAAGTAGTGATTGACAATTTGGGAGTTTGAGGGTGATTACTTAGTCTAACTCAGGAGAATAGAATGACAATTTATAGTTTTTTTGTGGGTCAGACTTAGTTCTTTATGTGACATCTTTTAGTCACTTTCTTCCATATTATGTTCATCTAGTTTGGGAAATAAATAGCATATTTTTGTATTTACGTGAATTCATTAGCCTAGCTTGATATCGTTTGCAGAGGGAGACAGACAGCAACTGAAAGGTAAGAGTTGTCAATTGTTTAGTTTGATTAACCAGTGCTGAATGATTAATTTGCTCGGTTATAGGTTGGTGGCAGCGGTGGAATGCTTTTTATAGGCTGTAGGTACGCTTCCAAAGAGACTAATGCTAGTTTAGGCATATATTTTTTGGGAGGAAAAGGGTTTTAATTATGACACAGGAAACTCGGGGTTTTCTTTGGTGAGTAAGAGTTTTAGTATTTGGGGCGGTGGTTGTCTCTCTGCGGCAGACAGTGTAGCTAGATGGTGCCTTGTGAAAACTGGTGTTCCAATGTTTTAGGAATCAAAGTTTAATTTTTTGGCATATTAAAGTGTTTACTGGGTGTGGTGAATAGGTTATGCACATTTGCAATGCGTATACAAGTTTGGGTTCCGTTCATATGAAGATGTGAGTGTAATTTAATTATTTCCTTTCTTTTTTTTCTCCTTTTATTGGTGATTAATTTGCTTAAAGTGTATTTTTGTTTTGATGTCTCTCAAGATTCGATGGACATTGGGAAGGTTTTGTAATAACATGAGCATCGTTTTTTTTTTATTGGGAGTTATGCCTAGAGAGAGAGAGAGAGAGAGAGAGAGAGAGAGAGAGAGAAAGAGGTGAGTTTCTGAGTGAGAGAGGAGAGAGAGAGATTCGGTTGCTAGGTGCTTGAGAGAGAGAGAGAGAGATGGTTTACTGAATGAAGCGCTTTCGCTCTTTTTTTTATCTCCTCCCTGTCTTTTATTTGCGTTATTCCAGCGTGACCTTGTACTGTAACAGCAATTTTGTAGGATGATTTACTGGGTGCGGTGCATGTTTTTTTTTTTTTTTGTCTTTTGTTGGGGGGATGTTTGTATTAATTTTTCTGGATTGGGTTTTGTATGTATATAAGAACATTAATGTTATTGAGGTCGGAAAATATCATAAAGCATAAAAGCTTTCGTAAATATAGAAAAATGGCAGACGCAAGTGGTACAATGACTCTGCTTCATCACATTACAAATGTTAGTGTGTGCGTGAGCCCATTTCATGGAATTGTAGATGGAACTCTTTTGCAGCTAGTACAAATCTTTATAGAAGGTGTGAATAATTATTTAAGTGCAAAGAAGATAACAGATGGTGTAAAGGCATTTAGAGAGGCGAAAGCTTTGTTAGATTTTAATAAGGGTGATCTCTCCTATCGTTGCAGGAGCATTCAATTTGCAAAATGTCTTACTTGGGCTGATTTGCAAGCATTTTTAAGAGCAGCTAATGGCTCAAAGGAACAGGGGGATATGGTGAGGGACCTAAGAGGTCTATATAAGCTTCGTAGAACATAGTTCAAAACTTTTTGACTCAGCTGCAGAATGGATAGAAAAACTGAAAACATCTAAATGGGTTAAAGGAGGCATTGTCTCACTTGGCAATTTACATAAACTGATCCATTATGCGATGCTCTTGCACGATGTACCAGATGCAATAGTGGATAGTTTTGATGAAAAGATTGAACCTACATCAGACGAAGAATTAATTTATGCCCAAATTGAGAAACATATGTCTAAATGTCCCACTGTAGATATATATATATATATATATATATATATATATATATAGATATAATATATATATATATATATATATATATATATATATGCATTATTTCCACACTTTACTCACCAAGAGACTTCGGTGAAGGTTAAGGCAAAATAATCATGCAAAGTATTAGAAATTAAACAAATAATTCTTTACTGAAGACATTCAAGATTGCCAATAATCAAATACACGGAAGGAACCTCCGGTAATAGAAGGGCATTTTAAGCATGCATACATATGTACATACGTGCATACGCGTATGCTTACACACACACACACACACGTATGATGTATATATATATATATATATATATATATATATATATACATAGATATATATATATATATATATATATATATATATATATATATATATATATATATATATATATATATATATATATATTATATATATATATGGAAATAATGAACACACAAGGACGTGTTTCACAGAAATAAGTTTCTTACTGACACCCAGTGTGAGTCAGAAATATATATATATATATATATATATATATATATATATATATATAATATATATATATATATATATATATATATATATATATATATATATATATATATATATATATATATATATATATATATATATATATATATATATATATATATATATATATATATATATATATATATATATATATATATATATAACATTATGTATCAGTCCTTTGTCAGTGGCTTGGAAATAAAGCCGAAACCGGTCAGGACCTACACCCTGTCTCATATTTTTCACCTATGGATATGTGTGATAAATGAATCACGTGCTAAAATATATATATATATATATATATATATATATATATATATATATATATATATATATATATATTATTTAAATATATATATATATAAATATATATATATATATATATATATATATATATATATATATATATATATTAGCACGTGATTCATTTATCACACATATCCACAGGTGAAAAATATGAGACAGGGTGTAGGTCCTGACCGGTTTCGGCTTTATTTCCAAGCCACTGACAAAGGACTGATACATAGTGTTAGAAGTCACAAGTATATATACGACAGAGACAGTACTGACGACCATACACACAACCGTTTGAGACTGCAGATCCACCCACAGGCAGGTGTCAAGGTAGGATTGTCTTTCAAAAATCATTTGGCTAAAATTTACAATAAATTCTCAAGGGACACTACTAATAAACGTACCCACCGTAGGAGACAACAAGTCCACACCTGACAGGTGTCAGGGAGGCGTGGTTGGACATCTCATTACCACTACTGCCCCCTTACTGTGTTTACAAATATAATAATTCTATTCCCATACATCTCTACTGCCTACCTTAAAATATAAACAGTTTAAAAATTTCTTTTGATATTAAAGGATCAAGTTTATAAATTCCTTGACTGATGTTCATATTATTGTTGTAATTTTCTTTTATAAAGCTAGATTCAATGATATTCCTTTCTATTGCATTATTAGAACCCACAATCTTTTTTGCCCCTTCCCAGTTAATTGCATGATTGTTCTCACTAACATGTACAAAAATACCACTATTTCCCTGTGCATATCTCACTCATTGTTTATGTTGTTCTATTCTTTTTTCCAGTGCTTTCCCTATTTGACCAATGTAAAAGTTGTCACAAGACTTACATGGAATTTTATATACACATCCGTTAGTATTGTCGGGAGAGTTCTTGATTAATACTTGTTTCATTATTTTATTGTTTTTAAAAGCTACATTAACACCAAAATTTTCCAGGAGATGTGGGATATCTCATATTATTATTATAAGGTAGTACAAGCAAATGTTTTGTGTTGAAAGGTTCTTTTTGGTTTTGATAAATGGTCTTTTTTGCCGCTTCTAATGCATTGTTTAGTACAATATCTAGATATTTCAGTTTCTTGCCCGTATTCCGAATCTTATCTATCTCCTCATCTATAAATTCTGGGCTACATACCCGTAGAGCTCTAAGAAACATAGATGCAAACACTGATTTTTGTCCAGAATAGAAATGTACATAGGAAGAAATATTAGTAGGTTTTCTGTAAACACTATATTTAAACCCACTACCATTTCTCCGTATGAGGACATCCAAAAAGTGTAGGCATTCATCTTTTTCCATTTCCATAGTAAATTTAATTGATGGTACTAATTGATTTAACCTGGTAAAAAAGTTATTTACATCTTCATTCCCTGGTCATACACAAATTATGTCGTCAACATATCTGAACCAAAGTACATTTCTTTTTAAAAAATTCCATATATAAGTTACTTAGCACTGGGGACCGAGGGTTTCCCATTGCCATACCAACTGTTTGGAGGCTGGAGGACCAGCTCTCAGGGCGAGGCCCAGTGGCCAGGGATCTTCCCAACCACCGTGTCAGGCAGAGGAACTCTTACCCAGCGAGAGCCAACTGTTATTCAGCAGACTCTCCCAGCGAGAGTCAATGACTGGCGAGATCCCCCCATCTCGGAAGAACTTTCCCGAGGAAAGTCAACGGATTTTTGGCAGGTAAGCTCTCAGGGCAAGACGGATACTAGAAGCCAACAGGAGGGGCACTAGAAGGCCACCCCAGGGATGTGCCACAGGAATGCCAGAAGATAATTCCGTTGGAAAGATGTAGAAGACCGGCTCTGCAGACAGTCACGTATGCTCTGTCCCTTGATGAAGACTTCTAATAGAAGATTTCTGTCAAAGCAGGCAAATAGTCGGATATCTAGATCTATTCTTGCAGATGTCTTCCTTCAGGTTATTCTGTTGGAATAATCTAGAAGACCAGCTCTGCAGAAATTCAAGTATGCTCTGTCCCTTGATGAAGACTTCTCATAGAAGATCTCTATCAAAGCGGGAAAATAGTCGGATATCTAGATCTATTCTTGCAGATGTCCATGCTGTGCTTCTTCCTAATAGTTTTTAACACCATAATATTCTTTCGAAACTTGAATTTCAAGTCAATGGCCCCTGTGGGGGCTTTGTTCCATACAAAAAGGGTTCCTCATCTTCTGAATAGTAATAATAATAATAATAATAATGAGAGGAGAATTCGCCCAAATGGCAAGGTTGGGATTGTCAGTCACTGTACCTTAAGTTGATTACGGTGATGCTATGGAGTTCTCCAAAGAAATGAAGGAAGGGAAAGAGTTTTGGTGTCAAATACGTACCCTGAACATTTAGGGAACGACAAAGGGAAAAAAGCAAATTTTAGGAGAAAATGTCGATCTTTCGTCATCCAAGACAACTGTCTGTAATTTGTCCATAAACCGAACAGGAAAGATTTAATTGGTGAGTAGTTTGTTTGTTTGTTTGTTTTTATTGACTTTTACAGTACTTGAGAAAATTTAACTATTCAGCAACGAGACATGCAGCTTTGCATGAATCTCAAATATTTTTTTTACCTATCCTTGCAGATGTTCACTTCCTTAGGGTTATTGATGGTCGCCAAAATCAGCTCGCAATTGTCTTGGCTAGTCACCGCGGAGCTGGTGACAGTGACGAATCTGTCTCTTTGGGAGGCCATGTTGGCAGGGATAAAGTAATGGACCGCATAATGCAAAGATATTGGTGGCGCACCATTACACCGGTTGTAATTGAAACAATCAAAACTTGCATACGGTGCCAGAAAGCCAGCACTGTTTTCAAGAAGGTGGACTCAAAACTACATAGTATCCCCATCAAGTCTAAAGTCATGAACCAAATAGGCGTTGATCTATGTTCGCTTTTGAGGTGAGTTTGGTGGAGGAGGGGGGTGAGGGCAAAACAAGCAACCACTTCTAGGGTTTTGGAGATAGACCCCAATAATCATAAACTATATTCTGAAACTATATGACCAAGGGTTCTTGGATAAGTAAATTTTATTTCCAAAAGCAGTCTCCCTCCTGAAGGTGCAAGTAAAAACAGGCTATTATTTCTAGGGTTTTGGAGGTAGACCCCATAACCATTATATATTCTGAAGTTACGAGAGCCAGGCCTGATATTTGGATAAGTATATTTAATTTCCAAAGGGCGCCTCCCTCTTGAAGGCGCAGGCGTGGGTAATTGGGCTAGTTTCTAATAAATCGAAGCTGTTGCTTTCTTTACACTTTTATTCAGGTCTTCGGACGATCATGTCACCATTGTGATGGCCGTTTGTTATATTCCAAAGTGGATTGAGGGTTGTCCTTTAAAATCGAAGGAAGCTGTGGTAGTGGCTCGATTCTTGTATAAGGACATATTTGTCGTCATGGATGTGTTGCCATACTAATCAATGAACAGGGAAGAGAGTTTGTGAACTCAATCTCAGAAGCGCTCCACACGTTCACTGGAACAACAAAGCGAATCACATCTGCATATCATCCTCAAGTAACTTATATTAATATTAATAAAAGTTTTAGTGATTTAAAGCAATCATGTTATCATATGAATTGTGATTATAACAATCTAATTAGTTTAAAGCGAATATATTCTATTAATTTCAGTGAAATGGATTAGTCGAGCGCAGCAACCGAACTGTTCAAAATCATCTTCTTCGAACTCTGAGTGACCGACATGAAAACTGGCATAAATGTTTTCACGGTGTCTTATTTGCATTGAGGTAAGTCATATCAAAGTAAACCTGTACTTATCGAAAAGTGTGTGCTGTTGATTGTTTTCCCTAAATCTACAGTCCAGGCATCCACCAAGTTTTCACCACTCAGGTTGTTGTATGGCCGAGAACCTGTACTACCATCGATGCGGGCAATGAGTTCGCTGGCTTTACATCTGATCAAAACGATCCCGAGTTTGATGAGGCAGATTTCCAAGCAACTCTATCAAAGCGTGAAACATTATAGTTTGGCGTTTTAGTTTGCTTATATAACGTAAATTTCTTACAGAATGTTGTGATATATATATATATATATATATATATATATATATATATATATATATATATATATATATATATATACATGTAAAATCATCCATATACAAACAGAAAAATCTTTTCGTTGGCGAAAAGGTGCTGCGTCACAACCTTCGCAGAGCTGACAGAAAAGGAGGTAAGCAGACTGATCCGTGGGATGGCCCCTAAGAGGTGGTTTAAGTTTGCGAAAAGGGACTATACTATCTTGTTAATGCAACTACGAAAACTGCCCTCAAAAAGAAGGTGAACGGATGCAACCTGAAGCCCTTCGAACGCTGCTTCGAAAGCCTCCTCACTACCGTATCTCCGCCATCTCCAAGTGTCCAGATCGTCGGGGATGAGCAACAGGAGATTGTTTACAAGTTCTGTCCTTAGACGGTCGCAAAGCAGCAAGACATCTGCAACAACTCTGGGCACCTGAAATTTAGAAAGAAGTCAGGTCCATCTGGGAAAATAAATAAAATTTTCAAGAACACCAGCGAACCGCTTCTAGTTAAGAACATTGGAGGAGACGGAAACTCTCTCCTCCGTTCATTGTCATATGCCATCACCGGAGAAGAGGACCACACGCCGTCATCAGGACTTTAATATGTGATTATGCTGACATCACTGAAAAGACCAGAGATGATTCAATGCGTCAGGATAAAGTCTGGGGTACTACAACGGAGATATTAGGGGCATCCAACCTGTTCAATTGTTGGGCCAAGTTCGGTCCAACTCACACATGGCACATACATAAACCAAAAGACAGTGTTGTTAACCAGGCAGTGTATCTTGAGAACAAGTCAGGGTTTCATTTCAATGTCGTTGTTCGCATATAGTTGGAAGCTTGTAATAAAAATGTAATCACTCGTTTATTGTTTCTACTTTGAGCGTTCAAAAATGAGAGTTATTTCAACTGATGGGGAGTGCTGTCAAACTAGTTTCAAATGACTGGGTAAGTGGTGTCAAACTAGTCACATTTAGGGGGGAGTCATTTGAACTGGTTACACCGGCATAAAATCTGCACCAGGCGCTTTCACTGTTTTCACGCCCCGCCGGGCACAAGTGAGCCACAGTTGGAAGAAGACTGAATAGTATAAAGGTATACATAAAAAAAATCAGTCTGGTAATTCACGTTCGTTTTTGTTTACTTTTTTTTTACTATTCATCCAAACAATCTCATTTGCGTCCATTCGATTCGTGAATAAACTGTTACTGCCTCTTACAGTTCTCCTCCTGCTAGTAATTCTCCTGAAGTATTTCACTACATTAAATCTTGTCCACACAAACAAACACATATATATATATATATATATATATATATATATATATATATATATATATATATATATATATATGTATATATATATACATATATTCATCACGTTCCAAATTTTCGTGATTCAGGTATACACACACACACACACTCACACACACACACACACACACACACACCACATCATTACACACATATATATATATTATATATATAGTGCGTGTGTGAGTGTGCGTGTATAACTGAATCAGGAAAATTTGGAACGTGATGAATATATAAATAAAGGTAGAAGCCACGAAGGAAAGCGAAGTAATGGAGTATGCTAAGAGATCTTTCGACTCAAGGGTCCATTACTTAAGAGCAGACTGGCTTACATGAGAAACTGTGTGTGCAATGAAGGGTCGTATAATCCCTATCTGTCATTTATACGACCCTTCCTTGTAAACTCGGTTTCTTATGTAAGTCAGCCTGCTAAGTAAAGGACCCGAGTCGAAAGTTCTCGCAGCATACTCCATTGTTTCACTTTGCTTCGTGGCTCCTACCTACATACAATATATATATATATATATATATATATATATATATATATATATATATTATATATATATATATATATATATATTATTAGATGGGGAAAATGATAAATAGATAAATAAATTTGCAAGGGATTGCTCATGAATAAGTTAGGAAGGCGCAATAACGTAGCTTTGAAAGAGTAAAAGAAAGAAAAAAATCAGATATTTATGAAGCGATGCCTCAAAACAAATCACTCTTTCTTATATATTACAGTTAAAATAACAAGATTTGCAAACGCTATCAGCAATCTTGAAAGTATTATAAAACAGTTAGTGAAAAATGCGCCAAATCAAGTTCTCTGTACAGCGAATAATGTTGTATGAAACTTTTGATGTGCTGCAGTATGAAACTCTCAGCCACCACCTGGTAGCACTCAGTCGCTCCCCAGATGCGGTCAAGTGAAGATACGCTTGCGGCTGGCACTGGTCGCGGTGCCAGACGCATGATTCATGGCTAACCTGAACCATAGATAAAAGAAAACTACCGAAGCTAGAGGGATGTAATTTTGTATGTTTCATGATTGAAGGGTGGATGATCAGCATACCATTTTGCAGCCCTCTAGCCTCAGTAGCTTCTAAGATCTAAGGGAGGACAGGCAGAAAAGGAGCAATGTCGATAGTTTTCTTTTACAGAAAGCTAAAAGAAAATAGCTGACGCACGATTAAAGACCTTTAACAAGAAAAGGGGTTTTTCGTTAATAAACACGAGTTTATATTGAGCTGAGAACAGAAACCGATACTGGGGTGCAGAGGATATAAGAATATATGAAAAAGTAAGACGCATGTTGAGAGAGCACCCAATTACTATTAGAATAACCAGCTAAATAGGTAATTATTGAATAAACGTTGCGTTAAAATATTTGTTTCTTTTTAAGTTGCAAGGATTGGTTTCAAACGATATGACTTTGGTGGAGCTAAAGAAATGATAATAATAAAAAAACTAAACGTAGAGCCAGGGCTAGAAAATGCACAAATATGCCCATTAGTTACATTATACAAAGTAAACCGTAAAATTTTAATATCAGCTTGAAATCAGAAGGTTCAGTGGGATTTTTTAAAATACTAATACTAAATGAGAGATTCAGATACTTTCACCAATGTAAAAAAATCATATTCAGTGAATAGAAGGAAAGAAAGAGGCAGAAGAAAATCATTAATCATAGCGCAGAGGTAAAGACAAACAATTGATAGGAGACAGAGTTTCTGGGTAAGTGGGAGTCAAACAGACGTAACTAGCGAATGATTTTTTTTTCCAGTAGGTATCATTTGGCGGTTTTGTTGGTGATGTGAGGTTACAGCAACGACAATCCGCTGGGAATTGAAAGATCTTTTACCTGTCCAATTGTGATTATTGCTAATGTAGAATGCCATAGTCATGAAAACTATTAATCCATACAAACAATATTATGGTGTTGATCCTTTTTTAATTAACATAACAGGATGACGCTGCCCCATACCTGTGGTAAGAGTTATACATGGTAGCACATTTTACACTCAAACCCCATATCGTCAACAACAACTTGATGATCACTTTCTTAACGATATTAGATATAGAGTTACTTGTTCAACTGCTTCGGGGTTTCATCGTCAGCGGATTCGTGTTCACTCTCTGGAACAGCAGAGGGAACAGACTTTTGTGCACGATAGTAAGTTCTGTAATTTTCTCCCCATCCTCCATGTTTTTAGTGGTACTAAATTACTATGCATTTCAGGGCCGTGTCTAATTGATTTCGTCGCTAAAACTTTACCAAAGCATCGGATATGGATCGTGTTTGGGAACTAGCTATTTGAAGTCACGGCCAAATTGATAAAAATATGCAGTGCTGTCTATTGTTGATAATTAAGGCACTTATCAGAGTAAATCAAAGAAATATAAAGGGAAACTTAGCTAAATTTAGTAAGTAACCAAATATTTGACTCTTTTGTACAATAAGTATTAAAAGAAAGGAGGCTAGTTAAATCATTGTTGAGAATGATGATAATATTACGGTCTCCATTGATGATACCACGGATAATCAATAAGAATTTGGTTTATATACATATGACAACATTATAACAAATTAATTTTGTAAATATACATATGGCAGTATTACTATTTTCATTGTACAATATTACGTTGACTGTAGGAATACATAGCAATTATAACGCAATGTCTATTTACTCTTTGACATCAGTTATACCTTAGGAATTGGTGAAATACAATCCTATTGAAATGAAAATGCAGTCATTTAGAGGTGTTTGGTACGATATTTTGGCCCGATAAACCTGGTAACCTTGCATTATATTGAACATAACCGACGAGAGGGTGAAGGCAGCCGATCATTCATAGGTCAAACCCAGGTCATACGTGATGACTGCTTCACCTATGGCAAGCCTACCAAATTGTCCTCGTGGCCTCAAGAGTGCTTTTGCGTTATATACGTGTTTTTGCAGTATGCAACAAAGAAAAGAACTGCATGCGTCGTATGGTAAATATTACTAGGTAAGGCGATACACAAGCACCAAACTATTTAGACGAGAGAGACAACGGTGACGTTTATAAGGGTAATACTCGAATAGCGAATATGAGGAGAGATATGCAAATATTTTGTTTATATCAGACCAAGAATAAACAATGGCCGAATTTTGTTGACCGATAAACTATCTCACTGACTAGATGCAACGACCATTTTTAACAACTGACCTATTCTACCGACCTTCTTATAAACACACTCTCATACACACACAATATATATATATATATATATATATATATATATATATATATACTAGTATATATATATATATATATAACTATATATGATATATATATATATATATATACATATATATATATATATATATATATATATATATATATATATATATATAATTTCATTTGTTATGTGTATATGCATTTATGCGAGTACCATATCTGTCTATGTATGTGTATGTATACGGCATATGTATTTATGCATATTCTATCATCCTCTTAGCTGATGTCGAAGTTATGAATCATACCAACAATGATGATTATATTAATAAAAAATAATGAGAAGCTATGATGAATATTGTGATTATCATTCTGATAAATAATTTCATTATAAATACTACATGGCCGTGTGCATAGGAAAAGCAAAGTATGTTACAAAGTGCATTTTTAATTATTTGCTAAATACCGGTCTTTATCCACACAGGCCCTATGACCGTTTAGTAAATTTCGATATTTTACATATTCTTGAAACTCCGGGTAACAATGGTCTTCAGAGTGTTTGTGTATGTTACACTATGTGCATATTTCTAGTTAAAGGAAACGAGAATTGCTCCATGGAACCATAATATACCATTAATATTCTCATTTGATGCCCATTCCCTTATTGTTTGTTTGTTTGCATGATGTTTTTACGTTGCATGGAACCAGTGGTTATTCAGCAACGGACCAACGGTTTTACGTGACTTCCGAACCACGTCGAGAGTGAACTTTATTACCAGAAATACAAATCTCTCACACCTCAATGGAATGCCCGAGAATCGAACTCGCGGCCACCAAGGCGCTTATTCCCTTATTGTACACTACATAGGTGTTAGTGTGTGTAAAACAACATAATTCCATACACTACTACCAACGAGTCTTCATTCATTAGGTATAAGGGCTGGCGTCTAGTAAAGTACGTCATACTGCATTGTCAATGAGTTGGAAGGCCTTCAGTAATGACGTTTTATTAGCCTCTATCTATGACCCTGCTAGATTTAGCCAAGTTTCCCTTTAAATCTCTTTGATTTATTCTAAGCGCCTCAATTGTCAACACTGGACATAACTGCAAATTTTTGCCAATTATTTTGTGGCTTCAAATAAGCAATATACCAAATACGATCCATATCCGATGCTTTGGTAAGATTGTATTGACGAAAATCAATAAGACACGGTCCTGAAAGGTGCAGTAATTATATATTGCTCACTCATGTCATCAATTTTGACAACCCAGTACAGAAACGATAGCCTAGACCACATTCTTAACCTAATAATGCCAACTAACATATTCCATGACCAGACAAACTTATTTTTTTCTTAAGAGTATTTTTTTTAGAAAAGTACTACCTTCTGGACTCCTGTAACCTGTTTGGATCATCTACATTGCGTGGAGGATATCGCAAAACACCCCTATCCAAAATTACATTTGCAGTGCAAATATACAGTTGCACTAAATACATTATAATTATTGGAGAAACAAATCCACATTTGTGTAAATGTACATATATTTAAATTCAAAAACAGCAAGGATAGCTACTCGTGCTACTATGAGGTTTTTTTCATTATAATTATTCATCTAACCTCGAGTCACTTACTATCAATCATCCAACCAAAGCAAACCCTCTCATTAAACTCAGTTTTCCCATTTCTACCCCATTACTTATTGCAGGGCTGAATTTTAATTGAAATTCCAAGTTATTTCTTATATTAATGCTGTATTGTATAAGGGAATTCCCAGGTTACTAATCGCCCACCCACCTTCTCTCTCTCTCTCTCTCTCTCTCCTCTCTCTCTCTCTCTCTCCTCTCTCTCTCTCTCTCTCCATCATATATCTAGGATCAGTTTCACACGTACGCGCAACTGAATGCTACAGGATGAAATTTTACAAGATGAAATTTCAAAACATAGTCACAGTCAATTTCCTTTATATTCGTTAACAAGTTGATATGCAATACTAATCAAAATTAGAACTAATAAGTAAAATCTCTAAAAATCTTATATCCTTGAATCTTAGAATGAAAAACATTTAACAGCTTGCGTACCTTTTTTCTAACAAACGTGGTCAATTTTATGTGGTTACAAACATAGGTAATTATAGGATGGTGCACACACTGGTATCATGAATTTACGGTTACAGAACGATTTATTCTCAAAACCTGGTTTATCACACTTCAAAACTAAAATGAGTTAATCCCCTCTTTTGTGACAGATGGATAAAGGATTATTCCACGAACTATAATCACACAATTACTCCAAATCCTCGATTCCGCCATTCTAAACTCCACAAAGCAAGGTCAACTGTGATTAATGAAAAGTAACAGGAAAAAACATTGGATAAAACTGAATTAAAAGCAAACCTTAAAACAAGGTAGACAAAAATTAAAATTCAAAGTACACTGTTGCTCATTACATAAGTTTTCTTTTATGCAAAATCTGTAAGAATTACACAATGCATAAAACATCAAACCTCCTTCAAAATACTAACATTTACCAAATATCTAAGAAGCTATAAAAGTGCATTTTAAGATTTTAATAGATTTCATGATCCAAAACTAAAAATAAATAAGAACTTTGAAAAACCAGAAACACTAAGCCAGTAGTAATCATTCTACATTTTTTCTATAAAGATCAAACTGACCTAAACTGAACACTTATGTTACACATGAAAAACTGAACTAACTAAAAAACACTGAATATTGGCTTCCTAATGCAAGTTACCTGATAAGACAGGAACTCAGACCAGTTTTATGCAAACCATCAGATTTATACGAACCATTGCATATGTACAAACCTACTGAAATTTCTAAATTATCTATTTAAAAAATTACTAGTAATAGCAAAGTTAAAACTCACTGTCATCTGCAACAAAGACAAAAAATAAATAAAAACTCCAAGGAGTCGTACAGTAGGCCAACACGCCTACTATGCAAGCCCTAAGGAGTACCTCCACCCGATCAGGGGCACCGCCCCCGATGGGGTGGAGGAAAAGGAAAAGAATATTGAAGTTCTGAAGAATCTCGGGATAGCAACAGTTTTTTTTTTTCTTTTTTCAACCAGCCTTGAATATTCATCGTAGCATTATTTCCTGAAATGTTTAAAGAGCATTAGAAAGTTGAAAATACTAAATAAAAAAATATATAATGCCATTTAAGTAGTTTTGAAAAGATTGTTTAAGGTAAATTTTCTTCAAGTTTACATACTAACCCTAACAATTTTTATGTTATTGTCTTTGTAAGGAAAAGACTTCTCCTCATAATTAAGCATGCATTAGTTCAGACAAAACTTTCTTAAAAGCCTTCCTAAAACTGGTTTGTGATGAACTACATACACAGCAGCAATGGGAAAACTAAGTTTTACTGTATTTCTCTTACTGTAATAAACCACATTCCAACACGCAGGTCCTCGGCAAGATCTGTCGAGAAAATATATTAATCCTTGATATTTATCACAATGTATTAGATCTACGCACAGGTAAACACAACTTTTACGCAAATTGCACTAGCTCATGCATTAAAAAGAAAAAAAGATAGTTATAGGTAATAACTCTGCATCGGGTATTTCTTTGGAAATTACAGTTTCCTGTAGTATTTCGGTTACTTACCAAGAATTTACAGTTATTTTTGGGGGGTCGACTGAAATTTACCCACAGGGGTCAGTTCTAAACACGGCGAAATACATTTGAGGCCCCATTCCCTAGTGGCTGCTGTATTCGTGGGACCGTTCCTTGCAGTCCGTGCGGAGTTATTGCCTAAAAAAAAAGTACGAATCCGTGTGGGACAAAAGACCGTAACTGCCCCACCGTCCGTCACTGAAACCAGCCCATGGGGTCGAACTTCAAAAGTGAAAAATGAAAAATGTTAAAAATGCTGGATAAAATCTGCAAACTTACCCAAGTAATTTAAGCAGTGGCTCGTCCACAACAAGCACATTAAAATATATAGTCATGGTCCACAGATCAGATTCAAATAATTCTGAACAGAAAATTCTCAAAAATTTTGTATACAGCCGCCTTGAAAATACACGAAGTTGATGTTAAATAAAATAGAAAACGCACAAAACCTTAAAAGGGTACTCAACTACAATATTCTCACGAAAAAAAGTCAAGACGTCTGGTCAATTTTTTCCAAACCTACGTTGGAGCAGATGAACTAATTGTACTGAATTGATACGTCTGCCAGCCAACTCAGCCCAACAGTCAAAATGAAGGAAGACTTTACATGACCGACCATCAGCTTTCGATGACGTCACCTGACAAGTACGCTGCACAAAGGACCCTGGAACCGCTAAATTCAATAGTAGGTCGACACAAACTCGCGTAAAGGAAACAAGCGTCTTCATTTGAGTCGTTCCAAAAATAGCCTCGCCTGGCCCATTACAGATTTTGCGTGACGAATACCGAAGTATAAGAAAAATTGTTTGAACAAAAGTCTAACTTACACAATAGAAATTATTTTGTGGATTTCCTTTATGGTCCATTAATGTTGATCATATAAAATTTATCAAATTTAGATTTCAAGGAATCGATTACAAAATAATTCCTGTGTAAAACGTCTGTCGAGATCGAAAGAAATGTTATTTTTATCCGGTATCTTCGAAAATCGACTTTTCATAATTGTAACACTATTAACTGCACTGTCATTCCTCATAAACCTGAAAACTTAGGTCAGACAAATCCTTTTTAACTCTCTCTCTCTCTCTCTCTGACGCCAACTGGTTTTCTTCTCTCTACCATCGAGTTGAATTGAGGAAAACAGATCCAGTAGCCTTGTTGAGGAAGTGAGAGAAGAGAAACAAGCTAAGATACGACTTCCTAAGCACTTTTATTCTCATATTTTTTTCGCATATTTTCTTAACTGCATATTTTACACTCAAAGCCTATCGTCAACAACAAGATCTTTACGATCACATTCATAACGATTTTAGAATATGGAGACTTTATTGTATGCTCAAGAAAAATGCCTGCTTCCCACTACTTATTCTTGTTCCCGTATGTCCATACGGTGCGACATCTGTTGGATCTACTATTAGTTACTGGTTTAACTGCATCGGTGCTTCATAGTCAACGAATTCGAAACTCTCTGGATGGCTAAGGGAACAGCCTTTTGTGCACGATAGTATATGTCTTTTAGATATATAAAGGAAGGTAGTGAACTTGGAATATAAAACAGACATTTTCCGGATTCATATCTCAGTCTTTGCGACTTTCCGTCTTCTATTCTTTTCCTGATAAGCAGACTTTCATATTTCTCTTACACACACACATACATGTACATATGAGCGTATACACGCACACATATGTATATATATATGTATATATATAAATATATATATATATATATATATATATATATATATATATATATATATTATATATATATATATATATATATATACATACCACGGTCGGCGTTTATGCAGTTTGGCCGATTGCTCCTAACATTATTCTTTTTAGGATAATTTCTTTTACCGCCCCTTACATTACCAGGGGAGTTAGCATACTCAATGTTCCTCCATCTCGCCTACATCTTTTCTGTACTTTTCCACTGACTACTCCAGTATTACTTCATACTGTTACAGATGATTTTAAACCTTCGTATTCCACATCATCAACTTCACTGTTTAAACGTGGATGCACCGGCAGGCTTGATGACTTCTGAACAGTTGTAACTTTTCTCCTGTCTATTCCGATTAATTTTTCCTATTTTTAATGAAAAATATCGTTTGTGCTCAGATGATTGTAATTTTGTCTTGAGAGGTCGTTTGATTTAAATGGTTAAATGCACTGCAGTTCTAACGATTTTATCTTAATGCCCTAAGATCTTATTTGTCTTGACTAGTGGACTCTTATGGAATATAGCTCTCATGTTTTACTTCTCGACTGTCAATTTGTCTATTTAATGACACCATTCTTACCTTCTTATTCTGAGAACGTAAAAATACAGTTAAAACATAAAGAACCATTGTTTTGCCTATTCTGATGAAATGTAATTCATGTTCACTAGTTGGAACGCTACATGTTACAGCCCGAAAATATGTCAAAATGCGTAAAAAATACTCGAAAAATAAAGTAACATTATGTAATAATAATAGTCATGATAATAATAATATGCAGAGATCGTCAAGCTCTCATTACTGATGATTTTATTAACTTAAACTTGCTCGCTGGGTTAATGGATTCTTCCTCACTACTAAGGCCGTGTAAACAAAGACCAGCTCCGACTGGATGCTGCTCGTTTTAGAAATATTTTTTTAAATGAAATTATCCGGTAACAAGAGAGAGAGAGAGAGAGAGAGAGAGAGAGAGAGAGAGAGAGAGAGAGAGATATTTGCTCCTGGTTTTTCAATTTCTTTATTTGCCTGTTGGATTGGGTTTTTCTCTAATACTGGCTTCTGTAATTTTGCCTGCAAACTATGTTAGGCATAGAAAACGAAGGTCAACTATTAAGTGAATCGTCAACGCTCAAAATAGTACTAGTTCTTCATCAACCACGTGGTGCAGCTTGTTGGACGCCGAGATAACTTTCACTTAAGATGATTCAGTTCAGTTTTACGAAACGTTATTAGGGGATGTAGCTCAAATGGTAGAGCGCTCGCTTAGCATGTGAGAGGTACGGGGATCGATACCCCGCATCTCCAGGAGTCTTTTGAAATTCCACGTTTTGTGTGAAATGAACTGTTTAACTGTAGCGCTAAACATCCCTGTACCTTCTTATAATCTACTGTAAAATGATTCAGGATAAAATAAATGTCCTGGAGATGTCAAGGTTGGGATGGCGAAGCTGTTACATTTCATACTAATATCCAACCTCAGGATTTTAAGAAAAAATGGAAAAGCATGATCTGCAGAAAGAGTATGCAATCTCTATTTGAGATAGATATTGCCAGCGATCTATGTATATGTATGAATGCTCCTTACATTCAAACTAACATACATTTACAGCATGAATATGTATGAAAGTGAGTAGGCTACCATAGGAAAAGCTAATGGGAGAATAAGAATGGTAATATTAGTGATAATTAGACTATTAGACAAATGGGAGATTCCTAACCTACGACCACTGTCGATGAAGCCAAGGACACTAGCTAAAAAGAGTGAAACAATTCTTCATTCTGTAATTGCTCTTGGTGGGAATGTGTGCTGCATCAGTGACATGGATGGCTTTTGGCAAATTTAATTAGTCTAGGCTTGGTTACTCTTTTAAACTTGAAGCCCTCTATCTATATCGGCCATAGTTATTCAGTCAAATTATTCAGGAAATTAAGAATGAGAATGTATTTGACTCCTTACATGTGTATGTGAGGAGTTGTAATGAGAATGTACGTACATATTTGACTTGCTGAAGCCTTTTTGATAATTTTTCCCAAAATATTTGTCATAATTTAGTCTTAGGATTACATCCATGGTTTGGCAGAATTTCAGTTCTTTCCGTGTTTTCTATTTGAAAATATAAATACTCAGCTATATTCTCCCTCAGGTACACTAGAACACATGCTTCATGCGGGTTGTAAAAAGAACACGTGCAATCAAAGATTTTGCTAGAATGAGACGCATTATTTTTGTGATGCTCTGCAAATTCATCCCCAAGCCATGGCCTTTAGTACCTAGCTGCGATTTTTTTTTTTTTAAATCGTAGACGTTATTCATGATCAAAGTCTGGAGAAAGTTAGCACTAGAATAATAATTAAATGTTTAAATTACTGGGTAGAAGGAAGTCTTCTGACTCAAGTAGAGTAACTCCACGCACGGTATATAGAAAATGGCTCGGAAGCAACCCGGTCATAATTATAACGCATAATTTCCTTATGACGGAGTTGACGGTTTAAAGCTTACTTTTTTCTCCTATGGCCCAATTGTGTTGCCCATTCGAAATCGAGGTACTCAAAGTCAAGGACTGATTAAGAAGACGACTGATATGTGAGATGTTTAATAATAAGAATACACTAAACAAAAGATTCAAGCTATCCTTTGGTCTGGCGTTAGAATTGAATAGCCAACAAAAAATAAGTTTCTAATGTAATGGTGACAGTGAAAGATGCTGAGTGCCCTAATTTGAAGTTAAAGCCGTGTTGATTTTGAATTGATTTTTACTGTTCTATAGTAATAAAAATATTAGAAGATACACTCTTAAAACCTTGACTTAAAATTCAATATATATCTCAGTAAAGGCTTACCAAACCTTATAAGAGTAACCCACACCACACTCGTACTGTATATCAGTCAGCAACATCAAAATGTGTTAACGGTTCTAAAACAAAGCAATCCGATTTTAGAGAAAATAAGCCTTTCACCACTTCCCCAGCTGTGTTTAACCCTAGAAACTGCGAAATTTGATCAGTCCCTCTTAGCATTCGCTTCTAAAATCTGCAAGCAACTGCCTTCCACAAGTCTCCTACAGTAAAATATTTACCTACGTTTATCATAATTATGAAGATCTTTGCCTTTTTTGTTAGCCAGCCAAAGTTTGATTACTGGCAACAGCTACCTTATGGGTTTCTTCACCTGGGATATT
>NC_061107.1:124764029-124771529 GCF_015104395.2 Macrobrachium nipponense
TAATGTCAGAATTTCTGGAAATGAAAAAAAGAACAACATACCAGAACAGGAAAGAGACATGGGAAAATCCTTATTACTACCAATATTAAATGAAGGAGAAAACACGCAAACCATCATAGTGATGAATGCGCAGGGTTTAGTTACGAGTAACTCAAAAAGAAAAATAGAGTACTTAGAAGAACTAACCCAAAATGAAAAGAAAATAGATATAATGAATATAAGTGAAACCTGGTATTCCCAAGAGACTGGGAATGATGATCAAATAAAAGGGTTCCAAACTTATAGATCAGATAGAAAAAATAGGAATCAAGGAGGAACCGCAATATATGGGAAAGACAAAAAACAAGGAAAAATATATGAGAAATATAGTAACTCAGAATGTGAACTAATAGCGGTAGAATTTGAATCTGAAAAATTGATGAACATAGTAATATATAGACCTCCTAATACTAAAGAGTTTGACTTAATAATTGAAAAATTGGATGATATATGTAGAAATCACAAGGAACTGGACTATTCTCCTATCTGGTGACTTCACTTTCCTTTCGTAGAATGGAAAAGAAGACGAATAGGAGATTGTGGTTGTACTTATACATAAAAAAAGAGAGTAATAGTAGTGCAGAAGATAAGAGGCAATTTGAAAAGCTATTAGATATGCTACTAGAATACAACATTCACAAATAAATCACCTGCCAACAAGAAAGGAAAATACTTTAGACCTAGTATTTGTGAACGAGATGAATTATGTTAAAGAAATAATAGTTTATAATGCGAGTATTTCAGACCATAATGTCATAGAATTAATAGTTCATTCCAAAGCAAGTGAAAATAGAGATAAGCAAAGAAATGAAAAAGTGGAAAGGATATGGAAAATACAACTTCTACAGTAAAAATATAAAATGGTCAGAAATTAATGAAGAATTAAACAAAGATTGGGATAACATTTTCGTAAGTGATGACATAAGGGTAAATACGGAGATATTATATAAAAATTATTGGAGAAAATAGTGGATAAATATATACCGAAGAAGAAAAGTAAACATCATTCATGCATACCAAGAGACAGAAGGATCTTGTTCCAGAAAATCAGAAAGTGAAAAAAGGTCTTTGCAAAAGAAAAAAATGCATGGAAAGTTATAGAACTAAAAAGCAAGATAGAAAAATGCAGAACAAAAGATTATACAATCAAAAAAGAAAATGAAAAACGGGACTTGGAAGAAAAAACCCTATTAAATATCAAGCAAAACCCCAAACTATTATACTCATATGCGAAGAAGATGAATAAAAGAAGAATAGAATTAGGCCCTCTGAGAATTGAAGGGAGATTAACGAATGAAAAAAAGGAAATTTGCACATACTGGCAAGAACGATATAAGAGAGAATTCACCCCTAGAATAGATAATGAAGATAATGATATAGAAGTAAGGGAGGAAAATAGTGAATATTTAGCTGACATAGAAATTAATGAAGCTGATATTGTGCAGGCAATTAATGAAATTAAAAATGGAGCTGCTGCAGGGCCGGATGGAGTCCCTGCTATTTTGTTAAAGAAAGTAGTTCATTCTATCGTAAAGCCACTTGCAATATTATTAAGACAAAGTGTAGATACAGGCAAGATTTATGATGAGCACACATTAGCATATATCACCCCTACTTTCAAAAGTGGATCAAGACTAGAGGCAAGTAATTATAGGCCTGTGAGTCTAACATCACATATTATGAAAGTGTATGAAAGGGTAATGAAGAAAAATATTATGAAACATTTAATAATAAAAAATAATTTGTTTAATATAGGACAACACGGTTTCGTACCCGGAAAAAGTACACAAACCCAACTGTTAGTCCACCGTGAGAACATATTCAAAAATATGAAAAGCGGAAATGAAACAGATGTGGTTTATCTAGACTTTGCAAAAGCTTTTGACAAAGTAGACCATAATATATTAGCAAAGAAATTAGAAAACACAATATCGTAGATAAAGTAGGAAGATGGTTAAAAGAATTTTTACACAACAGAAACAGATAGTTATTGCAAACGATGAGAAATCGGATGAAACCAAGGTAATATCCGGTGTGCCACAAGGTACGGTGCTAGCTGCAATATTGTTTGTTATTATGATTGAAGACATAGACAGTAATGTTAAGGATTCGGTAGTGAGTAGTTTTCGCTGATGACACAAGAATAAGTAGAGAAATTACTTGTGATGAAGATAGGAACGCTCTACAAAGAGACCTTTAACAAAGTATATGATTGGGCAGAGGTAAATGGGATGGTATTTAACTCTGATAAATTTGAATCAATAAAATTATGGAGACAGAGAAGGAAAGCTATATGCATATAGGGGACCTAATAATGAGACAATCACAAATAAGGAAGCAGTTAAAGACCGTTGGTGTGATGATGAATAGGACTATGTTATGGCAATGATCAAATAGCAAGTTCTGTTGGCAAAATGTAAAGCAAAAATGGGAATGTTGTTACGGCCTTCAAAACAAGAAAAAGCTGAACACATGATTATGCTTTATAAAACATATGTTCGTAGTCCACTTGAATATTGCAATATGATATGGTACCCACACTATCAAAAGGATATTGCACAATATAGAGAGTGTACAAAGGTCCTTTACAGCTAGAATAGAAGAAGTTAAGGACCTAGACTACTGGGAAAGACTACAATCCTTAAAATTATATAGTCTAGAAAGGAGAAGAGAACGCTACATGATAATTCAGGCATGGAAACAGATAGAAGGAATAACAGAAAATATCATGGAACTAAAAATATCAGAAAGAGCAAGCAGAGGTAGATTAATAGTGCCCAAAACTATACCAGGAAAAATAAGGAAAGCACACAGGACATTAATCCACTACGCACCAGCATCGATAATGCAACGTCTATTCAATGCGTTGCCAGCTCATCTGAGGAATATATCAGGAGTGAGCGTAGATGTGTTTAAGAATAAGCTCGACAAATATCTAAACTGCATCCCAGACCATCCAAGATTGGAAGATGCAAAATATACCGGAAGATGTACTAGCAACTCTCTGGTAGACATTAGAGGCGCCTCACACTGAGGGACCTGGGGCAACCCGAACGAACTGTAAGGTCTGTAAGGTAAGGTCTCTCTCTCTCTCTCTTCCTCTCCCTCTCGCTTCTTTTCTCACTCTCTATTTCTCTCTCCAACTCTTTCCCTCTTTCTTCTCACTAATACCAACTCTCTCTCTCTCTCTCTCTCTTTCTCTCTTCTCCCAAACACCCACTCTTCTCCGTCTCTGTCTCTCTCGCTAACACTCCCTGTCTTTTTTCCTCTTCTCTCTAAAACCCCGTCTACTCTCTCTCACCTCCTCTCCCTCTCACTCTCTCTTTCTATCAATCCCCTTCTTAAACTCCACCCTCTTTGATGTCATTGATGTTTACCCTATAGTATTCTTTTCCAAATGATAAGTCATATGTAATTATGTATGACAAATTCAAAAAGTAACTAAGTCTACCGGCATAACCAACCCCTTTTCACAGGCAGAACCAGCTCTGTTTCAGGGATTCCTTTCTCATTCCCACCCCCTCCGGAGTAGCGGGGTGGGGGATGTAGGATAGAAACCCGTTATAAACCATCTTAGGGGTCCCAACTATAACCCTGACAAGTTTCATGCCCATCGGACCAGCTGTTTGGTCGTGATTGAATGACAGATAGACAAAATGCCCATTATAGTAAGATGAGATGGGCTTAGTTTTGGAAAAAATCACCACATAGCTCTTGCTTTCTAAAGTTCCTTGAAGATTTTGTAATGTGTCCTTGTCTCTGGAGACTTATAGTGTTCTCCCTTATGGATTTCCATTCTTCAGGGTGCTTTAGAAAGGAAGAACTGTGCTGTCTTTTTCCAAAATTAATCCACCTCCTTTAATTAATAGGTTAGCAGGGTAGCACGACCCAGGGGTGTTTCAAAAAACATGTTTTTTCCCTATGAATCATAGTCTTTCTCGAATCTGGGTGTGATCAATCTGCAAGAGGATAGCAGAACACACACTACAATCATGTCAAAACTTGCATTTGGCTTGCCTTTGTCCTTTCCCCTTTTCTGAGTAATAGTTTGTTTTGAGCATGTGTGGGATACAAAGGCAAAGTTATGATTTCATGTCTAACACTGTTGACTCTGGGATAGTTTTATATTGTTGGAAACTCTAGGTACGTGGTGTGTGTACATTATGCATAACATTGGTTGTGGCTGAGATGAATTATTGCCATTTTTATTGTAATTTCTTTCGAATGCCAATTTCTCAGTTTTGTATTTTTTTTTTTTTTGCATTTTTCATCAACAATGACCAGCAGGCAGTATTCTCTGGGGATGGATGTCATCAACTAACTTCTAATGGAATTATAAAGTGATTTTGATGATAATTTAGAGATTGCTTGACAACTCTATATGGCAAGAAGCCAAGTTTGTGTAACAGAGTTGGACACGAGGGAGAAATTATTAGAAACAAGAGGGGGAAAGAGGGGGAGAGAAGGGATGGGCCTCTGCCTTTTCTGGTGACAGATTACATGAGCTTATGTCAATAAATCATGACACACTGTAGAGAGAAAGAAAGAGAGAGAGAGAGAGAGAGAGAGAGAGAGAGAGAATAACATTTCTGATATGAGAGTAAATTACATCTTAGTGCAGATCATTTTACATAATTCCATTCTAGGATAATGCGAGTTTATTCTATAAAACAATTAGCCTTTTCCTATTTAATTTAGGTACCAAAATAATTCGTGAAATTTTGACAATTTTTTTTGTCCAAAAAAACATAACCTTTTTTTCTCTTTTTTTTTATTTTGACCTCTATGGATTCCCTCAATTTTTGTGTGTATATAGCGTATTTTGTATTTTTTGTAAATATTTTCGTAAATTATTGTTTGAGACAGAGAGAGAGAGAGAATAACATTTCTGATATAACAGTAAATTACATCTTAGTGCAGGTCTTTTCACACAATTCTGTGTTTATTCTATAAAAAAAAAAAATTAGCCACTTCCTTCATTTCATTTATTTAGGGACCCAAAAAAAATTTTCTGTGAATTTTTTTTTTTTTTTTTTTTTTTTTGGCCAAAAAAACTCACCCTTTTTTTCTCGTTTCAGATTTTTACCTCTATGGGTAAGACACCTTTTCTGGTAATCACATATTATAAATAATAGTTTTAGGGAGGATTCCTTCAATTTTTGTGTGTATATAGCGTGTTTTGTATTTTTAAAAAATATTTTCGTAAATCATTTTTTATATACTTATTTTTAAATATATTTGTAATAAATATTTAATTTGTAGATGGGTATGATTTATCTTCTCAGTAGTGTTCGGCAATGGTGAAATTGATTTTAGAAATTAAAATGTGCAGCACAGCTGCAGTTTTTGAATTTTCATAAATTTTCCTGGGCACTTGGGTCGAGCTCGACCCCACAAACCTTTTAACTAATACAAGCTATCCTCCGGGGATTCCGGAGCAAATCTTTGGTACCAAGAAACACTAGGAACCAAAGATTAGATCTGGAACTCCCGGAGGATTAGAGGGTAAACACTATTAATTATGCTGTTTAGATTTAGTTTTGGAAGAATAAATACAACACAGATCCTACTTACGAAAGATCCTTGAAGGATGGGGACCCAGTGGGGAGCAAACTGTAGTCTCCTGAAACTTGGATGGATTACGTATCTTCAAGGAGCTCTGGAAAGCAGGAAACATGTTGTTTCTTTTCCCAAAACTAAATCTAAACCATTTCATTAAAAAGGCTATTTTCTCTGGATCCCTGAGGGAATCATTGGTTCCTAGCATTTCTTTGAATCAAAGATACACTACGAATCTTCCTTTACATATATTGGAAGAAATGTACTCGGTTGAGTGTTATTCGGTGACACCTTCAAAATTACTGACTTAAAATATCATGCTAGCCTCTATGGCTGCGGTAAGATTTGAACTTGGTTGCTTTTGTAACTTAGGAATGTGATGCCCAAATAATAATCCTTTAAACTGGAAAGTCATTTATTATCATCTTACTTGACAATTCTGTTATTTTTGACAATTTTACTGCAAAATTTTCATCGATGGTGTAATCTCCATGCAATTCCTCCGTCCTCATAAGAATGTTCTGTGGAAAATTGTCATAATCTTCCAATACATTCTAACATACACATACCTTTAAATTTAAAAGCGATCACTCGCGATCACGTTCTTATCAACAAGGAAACGAGAATATAAAAATTATGCGTCTTGAACTTTGAACCTTTCTCGAGTTATCATTTATTATGGTCACATTTCTTACCATTTTTTAGCTTTGGCAAGTATGGCTGTCTTTTATTTTTTTTAATTTTATTTATTTATTTTTTTTTACAATAAGTTCGCAAGGATGACATGCGTAATATTGCCATACGTTTCTTTCCACGTGACTTTTTTTTATATATTGTTGATTTGACAATTTTCTCATATGTTAATTGTTTCCATTCTATCTTAACTTCATGTAAATATTTGTAAACGGTAGGTATACTTTATGAGCATACATCCACTAACTGTGGTGCAAACGGTCTATAGCAAGTTTTTTATACATTATCGTATAAAATTCTATCAATCGATTGAGCTATATCTTCAAAACCAGGAGCATACTATTAAATTATTCAGCTGAGTACCACTAATTACACACACACACACACACACACACACACACACACACACACACATATATATATATATATATATATATATATATATATATATATATATATATATATGGGAATAATGAAAGTAAAAAAAAAAGTATAGATACTCTACCTGTACTATAAAGTATTCTCGAGCAAACCACATATAATGAAAGAAATACAATACAGAAAACCGGTACAAAAAAAGCAAGAAAGAAATATAAAGCGATTGTAGATCATACGAAGGTTATTTTATTTGAGGTTGATCTCCCAGATGAGAAACATCAGTTAAGGATTAACTCATACATTGGAGGGCTTGAGGCTAGTAACAAATATCACTCATAATCTCGAGTTTGTCTTTTACATATTCTTCACACATCTCTGGAAGAATACGTTCAAGACTGTTTAGACTTGGTCTTGTATTTTGTTACTTTCATTTGTTAGCTGTACTAATGTAGACTACACGGTGTTCCTTGCTATATTTTCATAACTTTCTATTACATTACAATCGAACCAATCAATTCGATGTGTACAAAAGTACACAAATTGCATTCTTCCTCAGGCCATTTGTAACTAATACTTAAGTTTATGTAATCTAACATTTAATGCCTTGCTTGTCTGACCCAAATAAAATGAATAGGTGTCCATACATATGATTTTGAAAAGTATTTTTTATACTCTATTAAGACCTGCCTCATGATTATGTGAAATGTTTACGATTACATTGAATAGGCAGCTAGCCGTTCTAATGCCGAAGTTTCGCAACGTTTGGTGACCAGGAAAAGAATGCCAGAAGCTACTGTACACAAAGCATCTTAAACATGTCTCCGGTCACCA
>NC_061107.1:124774029-124779029 GCF_015104395.2 Macrobrachium nipponense
TTTAATTTATATATTCTGTTATTATTAATTATTTTTCGAATACCACCAGTAGTTTTTCCTTTTCAGTGCTAAGTTATTACCCAGGCCTCTATAAATTCACATTCGTTTTCTTTTTATATTTCTAACCAGGAAGACTAAATCCAAAATGCTGGATGAAAGTTCTCCGGCCCCCTCGTAGCCGGACAGAAAATGGTTATTCTGCATCTTGTTTTTATCCTACTTTCTAGACTTTCTCTTTCAAATTTCTTGAATTTTCTTATTTGGTTCGAGAAAGGAAAAGATTTTCCACGCAGTCTTACAGGAAATCGTCTTAGTTGATCGGTTTAAGGCTGGGGTCCACGCCAGGCCTCTTATTCCTTTTAACGCATTACCACGCTAATCTGAGAGAGAGAGAGAGAGAGAGAGAGAGAGAGAGAGAGAGAGAGAGAGAGATTTAAACCAGAGGGAATCAATAACAAGACTATTAGTTTTTGCGTTTTTTGCATTTTTTCACCTGAAAATGATTGAAATGATATAACCCTTTCATTAGATATTCAGATGGTCGTGTCTTTCAAATATACCATATTCTCTTTTCTGTGAAAGAGTTCTCCCACACCCCTTGTTTGAAATCTTATACGAAACTTATTTGAATTTACTATAAATCTGCTGGTAAAATAAAGCTATGAAAATGAATATTCAAGCATGCTTACTATCATATACACCCAAGCATATACAGTATATGGATAACGAATGAATGACACGCATTTTGTATTCTACTGGAATTAATGCTCGAAGTTGGCAGCTCCCTGAAAATCTGAGCAACTGTCATGATTTCCTTTTGATAACTTTTCTTCAGATCATTGAGGAAGACATTAATTTCAATATCAACACAACACACACACTAAAATGAAAAGTAAAAGCTAAAGTTAAAAAGTAAAAAAAAAAAAAAAAAAAAAAAAAAATTACTCTTCTTGATAACTTAAATAAAATTCGGTACGGGTAGTACTAATGAAACGCTAGAAAGAAAATAAAGAAACATGATCCATAGATTAAAGGCCCCAACACACATGTTGCTACTTTGTCAAAAAGAACATAAGACAATATACAAACTCAACTTTGTAATGTGTATTTCATTGGACTTCCCTTGAGCTCAGAGGAGTTGCAAAGAGTATCCGAAATATATCGGCTAAAATCCTCCATACAAATTGTTAGCTAATTGTACGATGAACGTAGTCAAACAAGCGAACACAGTAAACAAATAACATTTATAGTCTGATATGAAATCACACGAGAGAGAATCGTAACTAAATCCACTAAGACTGCATTAATTACAACTACCTGCGTAGTAAACTGACTACATTGAAAGAACTCATCTTTTGATAACTTAGATCTCAGTAATGCGAATTTATGTGCTTCAAGATGCAGCATTAAGTCTGTTACCTTCGAACTGTCCAGGTCAGGCATTAATGTGAGCAAGAAGCAGCAAGTTCGTGCAGTTCAATCACTGAAATGATAAACATTTGTTTCTTCAGAACAGCTGGAATGAAAATAATTACAGGTATTATCCTATTTAGTAACTGTGTATTGAGACCTAAGTAACGCCACGAAGATACATGTTAATGAGAACAACAACATAATGACAGCAAGGGCGCTGTTAATAATAATGATCTTAATGGCGCTAATACAAAGCAAGGGTCGAAATAGTAAAAGAAGAGAGAAGGAATAAAGAAACCTATCGACCAAAGAAAAGAAGACAAAACTGAGTAGGGTGGAGCAAGAGACCCTCATCATAATTGAGCCCGAGTTGGGGGAGGCTGGGGAGAGGCTGGGGAGAGGCTGGGGAGAGGCAACGAAGTTCGTGTTTCAAATCTGCATCTTTGAAGAGCTTATTTTCTCTCTCTCTCTCTCTCTCTCTCTCTCTCTCTCTCTTTGTCATCCAGCGTACATAACCGGGTCACGCCAACCTACCTGACCTGAGATAATGTGTGAGATACTCTCTCGGGTGACCTTGATGCCATAGGCAGACACACGCTCTTGTACTTACTGTAGATCGCCTAACCATAAACACTCAATACAGTCAGATGCTTAACCTTGTTTTCGCGACGGGAAAATAGCCTGTAAACAGTTGGCGATTCCTGTTTTATAGAGGCACATGTCTTAATTGATACATTCCGGGAAAACAAAAATGAGAGCTAACATCTTGATATTTAGGAAGATAGTCCAATATCTTATCATTGCACATAAAGTAATAATAAAATATTTTTGTGCCTAAAGTAATTTTCTGTATTTTGAAAGTAATCTCATACACACACAAATGCACGCGTGCACAAATATTTATATATATATATATATATATATATATATATATATATATATATATATATATATATATATTATATATATATATATATATATATATATATATATATATATATTATATATATATTATATATATAAAGAAGGTATTGACGTGGGCAACCGAGAAGAAGCAAAAGAAAGGGAGCATTGTGAGCCATAGCCTCGAAGGAAGAAACAGACTCGCTTCTTAAAATAAGAAAGGTTATGAAAGTCAGGAAATATTAAGCATGAAGATCATTCCAAAGTCTGTCAGTGGAAGAAAATAAGTAACTGAAACGTTTAAACTGGAAAAAGATTCTTTGCTGGAGGAGAAATTCTCGCCTTCCGCTCAAAATACAGACCACAATAATACAAGTAAAGGAAAGGAAAAGTGAATCCTCCTTGCGCTAGGGAATAAATTGCACAAGATGATTGAGAAGAAGGGGAGAATGGAGAAGCGAGAGAGAGAGAGAGAGAGAGAACCAATTAAGACGTTAGCTAAAGGGAAAGGATTTCCAAGAAACGAATATATGTATATATGTGTGTGTATGTGTGTACATATATAATTCATATCATGTAAGCAAAAAACCCATATTTCGACATATGGGTTTTTGTTAAATAAAAATATAAAGCATAACATATTACGCTTTATATTTTTATTTAACATTATTCCATGAATAAACATAATTTCCCAACAACATGTGTGTGTGTGAAAAATGTTCACCAAAAGGATTTTTGGAATCTCTAATTGTATTCCCATGATAATGGATGGAATTTTTGTAAGTCTCGGTTTTAGATAAAGAGAAATTGATGTTACTGTTAACTGTAGCACCAAAGTAACTCGAATGATAGCAGTCAAATTCTTGTAGATGAGCTGTCATGTTCTGTGCTTTCTATGACTGAAAGATTCGATGAGCCACACGTATTGAACACGAACGTTTGCAACTGCTTCCATGTGGCATAAAACAAACGTCTACAAAATCAGAGTCTAGATGCACAGTGGCCAGACGCACTACTACCTGAGGTAGACTTGTTAGCAATCCACCTATCTAATCATTTCTATATTTGAATGTGCCCATAAAATTTTTTTTGAACATTGGTAACAGAATCCTTAAGGTAGAATGAACGTTTTCGTCTCCCTACTTGAACCCACAATACTTCCCACAGCATTATTACGGAGTCGAATTTAGTCCGCCTTCACATACCAAGGTTAAGAGGTTAATTTCACTCTGATGCTGCACTCACATAAGGTGAGCCTTAAATTGTGGTTACCTTAATTATACCGTAATTAAATAATGACCATCATTATCTGTCTTCATATTTCTTTGAAAAAGGGGGAACCTGTTAAGGGCATCAGCAGGAAATAAAACTTAATAAGCAGAAGTAAGACTGGTCAGAGGAATTGATGGAATCCAATTGTCAAATCAGATTTTCCTTGGGCATTTAACATATTCATTCACATACGTAACTTATTATTAAAAAAAATAAATTATATCCGGATCTGTTTTGGCGAGCAAATACTACCGGTCGACATCGATGTTACACAATGAATTTACAATTGAATACAATCATTGCATATACGACAAACTTAGCAAGATATTAAGTAATGAAGGTTACAAGTTTTTATCCTGCTATGATGACACCACTGAGGAGAGCATCTGCGAAGACAGATGTGAATCAGATGACTTCACCATCCAGCAACAACCAAGAAAATAAGTGATCCCCTGAACGACTGCAATAAATCAATTCTGGGAAAATTATGGGAATTACCAGCAAGAGTATCTGAAAGGAAGAGACTGCCATTTACGAATTTATGAAATCAACAGCGTGGTAGCCACTTAGGCCTGGAGGGAAGATAACCATATGTACAGGGAAGGCGCAAGACTGATATATAAGAATGATAGCACGAAACTAGAAGAGTCATCATGGAACTCTTTATGACAGCATCTCTAGAGCAATTTATTACTGCCGATTAGAAATTCATTTCTCGATATAATGTGGTTCGGATCCCGCAATAACCTGTATGTCCTGTTGCTGCTAAGTAACCAATTGGTTCCCAGCCACGTAAAAAAATCTAATCCTTCGGACCAGCCCTAGGAAATCTGTTAATCAGCTCAATGGTCTGGTTAAACTAAGATATACTTAACTTGACAGCATCTCTGCTAAATATGGAAACGTATCCTCAGCTATGCTGTGTCTAAATCACAGATGACAGTTAAGGGAAATTATGATTTATTACACCACCAGATGACATCGATGGCCAACAGGAATTAATACTACAGATATAAGCAGGTCCAAAAAAAAATTTTCTTATTAAAGCATTAAACAATTAGATCGTCTGAAGGCGGAATATACTGGCTGTAGGCTCAGGATTTTATTTTAGCGAAAATGCGTACATTATTGACATTGCAAGCAAGGCAGAAAAAAGAGGTGATCGTCGCCATTAGAAAAACGAGGAAACAATCGTAGAAATCAGTAGCATAATAATAATGATAATAACAATAATAATAATAATAATAATAATAATAATAATAATAATAATAATCTTACTCTAATAGGCAATATGTCTGTCCGTCCGTCTGTCATTCAATCACGGCTAAACGGCTTGACGGATTTAAACCAAACAAAAACTGTCGGATAGGGTTTTGATCGAGGATTTGTTTATAGCCTTATATATACTAGCT
>NC_061107.1:124781529-124786529 GCF_015104395.2 Macrobrachium nipponense
GACAATCTGCTCAGACACAAGGTCAAGACAATTAAAGGATTATATATATATATATATACTATATATATATATATATATATATATATATATATATATATATATATATATATATATATATATATATATATCTATATATATATTGTAATATGTAGGTTGTGATTTTGCATTCTTTACTTACGTCGACGTTAAAATTCTATGGATATTAATATGTGTTCTACGATCTGGCTGGTAGTGGCTTATCACTTTTCGTGGTGGTCATTAAATCTTTATTCCCATAGTTGGGTCATAAATGTCCCCATCGTTACTTCAGTTGCAATTGTTAGTAAGTGTAAACTACAAACATCTCACAGCAAGAAGAAGAGGTCATCCAACCGAGAAGTTTATTCTTATGGACGATAATGAGCAAGAAATTGATTCTTATGGGAGCTAATTAACATGCAACAACATTTTTGCCTTTTCTTCAGAACGGAACTGGACGATAAACCCTTAACGTCAATTCAGGTTTAAAATATAAGGTGAAAACAACTAGCCCGCTTCATCGATGAAAATGTAAATTTCAGTAAAAATGTAAATTTGTAATCAATCTTTTCAGAGTGTTTCATGTAAATTTGCGGACTAATGATTCCTGGGCAAAATTTCTCAGCCACACAGATGCTCTTTTGAGAAAACCCGACTCTGTGAATAGGTAGCCGACAAAGGAGTGGAAACTTATCTTCTTCACTCAAAATACCCTGATATACTAATTCACCATAACTCTTCATTCTTACAAATAAGTTAAGCCGTGGTTTTACGATATTTCCACTTTCAAAAGATTCGAAAAAAACATAGATATACTCTCCGCACTTAGCTATCCATCCACAGAAAGCTTATCACAATGAAATTTGTACGTCCAGTTTTTGTTCCACTCACCTAAAAACAAGAAACGAGATCATCTGCTCTTTTGGAAGTGTTGTTGAATGGTTTGCTGTTATATTCTCGTTTTTCCAAGTATTTTCATTGGATATTTGCACAGAATTCAGCATTTAACCGTACGAGACAATGTAACTGGCTGCATTGAGAGCACCGACTTCCTTCAATAAAGGGAATAAATCTGCCATATCATATAACCGACATCTCTTGTTGTTAGACGCCCAGCGGGGGTTATCCAGTGAATGGTTATCACCGAGCTTCATCATATCCTTTAACAGAAGATGATGGAAAGACGCACACACACAAACACACTCTCACTGGAGAATGCATCACCTCCTGCAAGTTTAGTTGGCGTATGTCCTATTGAACGCTGTCCGGTTTTAGATCTCCCTCAATCCTTGTAAACACACGAATTTCTTTCTTAATCTTGTCTACAATTACAGTTAATTGTGCAGGAAATGCATTTAGGATTCTTTTTTTTTATTTGCTTACATGTATAAAAATAAGAGTGGATCCTTGTTGAAGCAAGAGATTTTTTTTTTTTTTATGCATCATTTACAAGATGGTAGTATTGAGTGAGGAAGAAGTGAGTGTATTTTATGATTCAACATTCATTTTTTAGTGTATATATATATATATATATATATATATATATATATATATATATATATATATATATATATATATATATATGTGTGTATATATATATATATATATATGATATATATATATATATTATATATATATATATATATATATATATCATGATGAATGTAGGCTGAAATCAATTCTAAGAACAAATATCTAAATTCGACAGGCATAAGTACAGCAGAGTCGACATGAACCTATACCTCTCTTGTTAGATCAATGCTCAAAAGTCACTGTACATTGTTGTTTCTAAACTCAGTTCGAATCCCACTGGTGATGTACCACTTATCATTTATAATTCCCCTTGGGTGTAAACCATTACTAAGGTATGGTGAATTTGATGTTAAACGATATTTGTAGCTTAATATTTGCGCTCGAGTTTCCGAACTTTCCAAATTGATGAAATTTTCTGTACGATTTTGTGGCTGTTCATGATTCAGCATCAGTATTGAATCCAGTATTTCTTGTTACCGCCACACAAATAAGTGGACCTTCATGGTTGAATTGTTTTTGGCTATTTACATAGGAAGTATTGGCATACCTTGCTTTAAAATATTCTTTGAAGCTTGAGATTATCTTTACAAAATAAAAGGAGGGCACTCTTTACTGATGGACCATTCATGATCTATTGCTTTTAAATGGATGAAATTTTATCTTTTCCGTACCGTAATCTGTATTTTAGTATCAGGCACAGAATTGCATTTATTAACGGTCCCTAGATGTATGTAAATGAAATAAAATTGAATTGTTTAAAAGAAATAATGATCTGAATCACGCAGGCACGAGACATGCACAAGCATTGTAACTTACTTTCCTGTTTCAGCAAATTAAGATTTCCATTTTTCATTTTAGACTTGTATGACGAAGACAAATGTTAATTTTTAGGAAATTTTATAAAATCAATCAGTTAGTTGGAATGCTGTCTATTTTCATGCACATATGAGCGATAAGAGTAAAAAGTGCAGAGTAAAACAAAAGAAAAACAGTCGTCTCACAAAATAATTTACAAATAATTCCTCTTCATTTTAATTCTGGTTCTGGATGGAACTGGTACTGCAAAGGTAATTCAAACGTTTTCTGAGTATGATATCAGTTTTCTGTTTACGCATAAGAAATTTCAGAGTAAATATGAACAATAGAGATGGCAACAAGGGAAAGTAAAGAATATTGAAGCATTTATATAGAAAAACCAGAATGGTTAGTTATGATAAACTACCTCTAAATAAAACCAGACTCCAACAAGGTTATTGAATGCAAGTGTGTGTACGTGATATCGAGGCTGAGGAAATATATACGTACAGAAGCATCCAAAGATAAATAATGCTTGGCAATTGCTAGCTTTTGGGGCAAAATGGTCAACTATGAGCAAAACGCGTGTTAGAGAATGAAATGATTAATGAAATTAAAAACCGCAAAATTATTAGGCACAACTTTAATACGATTTTGCATTGTATCATGGACAGTATTTCATCTTCCGAGTTCCTTGCATATAATGGGAGAGGTAAAATGGCCAATTCGTGTCGTCGTAGTTATTATTTACTAGCAAAGATGAATTGCTTATGTTCTTACATATTATCATTATACAATGATCAGTAAAAAAAAACGGAATACTTTGTTTCCATAAATGTTGTAAATGCATTATCAAAGGACAGGTTTTTAAGGAACGCAGTTTGACCGGTTAACAGATAAGCTTCGTAATCTCATGACACGATAAGTAATGAAAATCAGATGGCCAATATTAGTAGCTGACGTCTTTTGAGGAACTCACTGATTGAAATCAGATTTTTTTTCTTTTTAATGAATGCTGAGGCATTCATTAAATTGCCAAGCATTATTTATCTTTGCATGTGGTACACACCCGTAATGTGTGTACCACATGCAAAGAGCCTTAGCTTAAAGTTTGTTGACAAGAGGAGCTTCTTGTTCGTACAGATACAATGACTCTCTCTCTCTCTTTCCCCCCCCTCTCTCTCTCTCTCTCTCTCTCTCTCTCTCTCTCTCTCTCCCCAATAAAAAAATCTATGTAGTTAGGCAAAATGTATTAACTATAACCTGTTACTCTGGTTTGCTTCTTTAATACAACTTTGATTGAGGGATCTATTTTATCTGAGTGCAAAGTTGAGTAGTGCAGCAACTAATGAGACCATTCTCTTCTAAATTTCCACTTTAAAGTGGTAACATAAACATGCACTATTGCAAACTACAACCTTGTGCAAATAACATTGTAAAATAGAGCATCACTGATATTGTGTGTGTGTTTGGGTGTGTGCGCGCGCGCGCGTGTGTGTGTATGTATACGTGAGCATGTGTGTGTGTGTGTGTGAGAGAGAGAGAGAGAGAGAGAGAGAGAGAGAGAGAGATTGCACTACCTCTTTAGAAGACAGATGAATCTGAAAATTTTTTCATAGTACATTTACTATTGATAGTCTTGCTTTCTCCTATTAGTGTTGAGAGGATTATCATAAGAATACCTTTCTCAGAGTGACATTTGCTTAGTTCTTTGCTCATTCCATTCAGCTTGCAAAGTCCTTTCCTCAATAACTTCCACAAGACGAGATTTGAGTCTTTTCTTCTTTCTTCTTTTCTTTAAATCTTCCTGGTGGTTCTCTTTTTTTTGCTTAATGTATTTCTTGATGTACTGTGTAATTCTGGGTTATTAAATATGTTCTGGTTATCAAATCTATTATGTCTCTGAACTACTTACAGACATTACAACTTCTGAATCTTACTCCTACAGTAGTTACTGGAATTGTTAAGATATCTGCTTTTATTGTATTTTTTGTATATCTATGAGTTTGCTGGAAGACATTTATGTTTGCATTTTTTATGGTAGCGTAATAAAACAGGTATATGCTTATTAAGCATAAAATAATAAACAGTATTTAATATTCGAGTTCTTAGAACTTTTGCTTGAATTCTAAAATGTCGTCCAGAGTATAAACCTAATTCTTCTATTTGCAACTCATATTTCTGGGGCATAATACATACGAGGAAGAAGTCCTTAATTCTAGGTTCGATGAACCTGCTGTTTGCATCAGGGCAGACTTCCAGTTTGAGAGCAGAGAACTAGCCTGTAACTTCCAACAAATTTCAGGTTGCATAAGAGTGACAAAAATATTAATGTATATTTTGATTTACAGTCCACCGCTGTAGCAGTAAGGATGCCTGAAACATAAATAGTTGTCTATTGATGGAAATGTGCTTGGTACAATCTCTTTAGCCGATGGCCTTGCTTTTGATCTATGATGAGTCCAGTAGCAAGCAGATGCACCGGTTTGGCGTGTTAGGTCTGCAACAATCGGTGTCAGTCTCTTAATTGTCTTAAGGTGAATAGAAAGTCTGCTTAATGTACCGGATCTAGTATCTGTGAGTCTGCTGGACTGTGGCTATCGTGGCGTTGCATCTACGTCACAGATATTCTGAACATTACAGGTCTGCTTCTT
>NC_061107.1:124791529-124816529 GCF_015104395.2 Macrobrachium nipponense
TATAGTGATGCACCATAGATAAAACTCGATAAATGCATTAGCAATATTGATTTACCACAACTACAGTGACAGCAGCGGCACTTCATTATCTCCGTCTTTGCCATAATTCATATTTAATATATAGATTCCAATAGCAACAGTTATTAATAACCTCCATTTATTAGTCTACTAGTTTCACTTTTTAGTCCAATTATGACCCACTGCTGCTCCCACATAACTCTGTTGGATGTTTTTATGACAATTACGTGTATTTCATCTTTTTTTCTTTCTTTTATTGAAAGGGAGTTAACCGGCACTCTCCTCTCCTCTTTTATCCGAACTTTGTTTATCTTTTCGTTGGAAATGACATGTCTAGTTTTAATTTTTATTTTAGTTTCTTGCTCCCTGCTCTTTGGTTGTATTTTAGCTATTCAGGTCTGCAGAAACATAGCAAACAAGTTAACTGCCTTTGGAGTCTTTCGTCAGAGCTTACTCCAGAAACAGATGCTATGTTAAATAAAAATCCACAGCTCTAAACGGACTTTCTTGACATCTGCTGCCAACCGTCAGACGATTTGGACAAGTCTAAAGCAGGAAAAAGAAATGAAAAAAAAAAAAACTCTAACTAGATCTACCGAAAAAGACAGAAAAATTACTTATAATGTTAACATAACACTGCTTTTACTTTGTTTGACAATCATGTGAAAATACATCAGTCAGTTGGTGCTTTTGATTGAAATAGACGCTTTTTCTTTTTTTCTTTGGAAAGTACGAGACAACAAAATTAATCTCTCTCTCTCTCTCTCTCTCTCTCTCTCTCTCTCTCTCTGTCTCTCTCGGCCACCAAAACAAACACGACCAACAACGCTCCTGACATTTGCGCATTTATATGCTACCCAGATAGCATTTTGATATTCGTGAATCTCCCTGACCTGAGTGAAGTGTTGTGCAATCTGATTTGAGTGCTGCTTATTGTTCTAACTATGTAGACTCGGTAATATTTTAACTGGAAAGTATTCTCCTGGAATCGGGGACTCCTGCTCAATTTTTCTATTTTCTGCGCATGCGCAGTAAGAGTATTATGACGTATTGCTGACGTCATTACTCACTACAAAGAATATTGCCAATCGGAAGACGTACGAAAAGTTCTGAAACACTACAGATTCCCAGTAGAATTCTGACACTATAATGTCCTCTTCAAATAAACAGGTGTCTTTAAACAATCCCACTTGGGAGTTCCTCCACTCAAACTATAGGAAAGCGGAGTTACAGAAGCACTGTCGTGAGATCGGTATCACAAAGGTTTGGGTCACAAAAGAAAAATTGATCGATATGATAATGGAAAAACACCAGTCTACTCGACCGATCAATTCTGAAAACAACGACTCAAACCATGAAATAACATCAGGAGATGCTGCGAAGGGCGTCGAGGAACTTAAAGAGAGACTAAATATTCGAGACCTTGAAATTGATGAATTAAATGAGCTACTTAAAGCTGCTCATGTCACGATCAACAAACTGAACGATCGCCTCTCATCGCTAGAAGAGAAGGTGGAGCAATTTCAGAAAGCAGCTGCAAATCATCAGGCACCAGATGCATTTCATGGACCTGCCTGTTCTCCAACTGAGGGAACCCTTCTTTTGGGAGATACTAACCTTACTGCGATTCGAACATCTGATTTGAAAACTGAATGCTCAGTCCGAACCATAAAGGAAGCAAACATCGACCTCATCAAATGTTGGATTTCGGAAAAACTTCAGTGGGCCCCAAAATACTGCATTCTTTACTGCGGTCTTCAAGATATACTGGATAAAAATCAGCTAGAAGATATTTTTGATAGACTTGGTTCTCTTGTTGCGAGTCTGAAGCAGATAAACGAGGACATGGTCATTCACATATGTGAACTCGCACCGGTACTGAGAGTCCAAGAGTTTGATGAAATTATAAACAACTTCAACAATCAACTTGCAGCTTGGAGTGAAAAAAATGGGATATCGGTGATCAAAACAAATTTACAATTTAGACTTGGAACAGGTGAAATTGATCAAATGTGCCTGCATGTCAACAGTGGGAGCCAAGGAAATTTCCTCAACAGGCTAGGGGTCATCAGATTGCTAAATATCATCTCTAAAAAATGTCCCTTCTTCAAACTAAATGACAATTGGGACACTATTACGCGTCAAGAAGTAATTGCCCCATTTTCTGAAGGCTCTCAAGGTGTTGCAAACAAGAGAGGATACTCCCAAAAACACATGGAAGGAAGCAGAACGCCGAGATTCAGAAATACGGACTTGAGTTACCAAAATACCATAAAAAATTATGAGGACTATCCACGAAGACATTTTACAGCACAACGAGGTGGAAGTGGAAGAAGAAATAGCCAATTTTCTATTGAGGGTGATCATCATGGCCGTCACAGCTCTTCTTCGGGTGGGGCGTGGCAGAGAAACTCGGCTACTAATTTTGCCGGTTATAAATACGGGCAAACTCAGACAGGTGAAGCAGTAAATCTATCGCGACGTCGCCCTTGTTATAACTGCGGTGAACACGGTCATGCTCTTTTTCAATGCCAGTTTTATCGCAGGATTAGATGTGACAGGTGTAAGGGGTATGGACACAAAACAAGATTATGTCAAGATAGGGAATAGCAATTACTTCCTCCCTGTCATGACACTCCAACAGATCGACTTACCGTTGAGCATATAAACGCACAATCCCTCTTAGGTAATTTTGATGAAGTCGAATTCTTAACAAATAACAGGAATGTTGATATCATGTGTATAAGTGAATCGTGGCTTTTACCTGAAATACATAGCAATTTCATTGAAATCCCCGAGTTCTCTATCTATCGTAGTGATGGGGGGAAAGGTGGGGGAGTGTGTATCTATGTTAGACGCCATTTGAGGGTGAAGCTACTGACACCTGAACTCGTGAGACCACAGCATATCGAGGATCTTTGGATGTCAGTTCAATATAATAAATTTCCCTCCTTTATCATAGGCTGTGTATACCGTCATCCCCATGCCCTAAACGATAGCTATGATTATCTTTGTGATGTGTTTGGATCCATGTGCTTGAGAAACAAACCTCTTTTAATTCTAGGTGACTTCAATGATAACCTCCTCTCCCCAAATAATAGAATGGGCAACATTATTAAAACCCTCCACTTGAGCCAATTGGCAACAAAACCAACTCGTATTACAACGACCTCCTCAACTCTCTTGGATCTAATTATTACCAATAGACCTAATTTCGTTGTACATTCTGATGTCTTGCCTTGCTCAGTTGGTGATCATGAACTGTTAACTACAAATATAAACATCAGAAAAGAAAAGCGCCCTCCAACTGTTAAGACATTTCGTTGTCTCAAGAATTATTCGCAGAATTACCTCTGTGAACTTCTCTTAAATGACTGCTGTTCCTTAAATACAATTTTATTTACTGATGGTGTACACTATCAGGTCCATATTTTTAACGTTACTTTTGTGAAATGTTTGGACGTCTGTGCTCCTTTTATTACGAAGGTAATGAGACACCCGCCTGCTCCTTGGATCGACACCGAAATTAAAGATGCAATGAGATCTAGGGACAATATACAAAAGGAACTTAAAATAAATAGACAAGACCTAAATGTTGAAAGTAGTTACAAAAGGGAAAAGAAACACGTTAAGACAATGCTGTCTAATAAGAAGAAAAACTATTATAAGGAAGAATTCTCCAAATGTAAGGGTAATATGAGGGGAACATGGAATGTCATCAATAAAATAATACCTCTGAACAAAAAGTCTCCTCCTGGGGGATCACTTGAAACCACAGACATTGATGCTCAGAAGAGAGCAGATGATTTTAATCAATATTTTGCCAATATAGGAAGGGAAACGTACGCCAGATCACAAGAAAATATCTGCAATAACAATCAACTCCATTATGATCAGCCCTCTACATCATTATTTACAATAAATAAATTCCGACCTCAGCCAGTTGATATGGACACTCTGATTCTTGTAATAAAACATCTGAAACCCAAAAACTCTTGTGGTTCTGACGGAATTCCGTTTCGATTTTTGATTGACTCTCTGCCCGTTACAATATTCTACATTCTTGTTATTGTCAACACCTCAATTGTTACAGGTAACTACCCTGACCTTTGGAAACATCCTTACGTAGTTCCCGTTTACAAAAGTGGAGACACTGAAAACGTTGGAAATTATAGACCAATATCTCTGTTGCCTGTCATCTCAAAAATACTAGAGAAAATAATTGCCATTCAACTGATGTCTTACCTTGACTCAAATAATTTACTAGTTAACGAGCAACATGGTTTTAGACCAAATCTTTCAACAGAAACTGCGCTACTTACAGTTACCAATAAAATATATGAAAATATAGAAAATAAGAAATTATCTCTCCTGTTATTATTGGATCTATCCAAAGCGTTTGACAGCGTTAATCATCAGATTCTAATAAATAAATTAGCTAAAGTCAATGTCGACTCTTTTTGGTTCGAAAATTATGTGAGCAATCGCTTCCAATCTGTTCGTGTTGATTCAATTCTATCCTCTCCTGAGGAGATATCTTTTGGTGTACCCCAGGGGTCGATTTTGGGCCCATTGCTGTTTTTGATCTATATCAATGATCTACCACAACATATACGGGATGGACTTCTTGTTATTTATGCTGACGATACACAGATTTTGCTGACTGGGGACTTGAAAAAACCTCGATGATTTGATAAAGAGAGCCGAAAATATATTGACTACTGCAAAATATTATTTTAATAGTAACGGCCTATTACTTAACGAAGGCAAGACCCAGGTCATTTTCTTTGGATCAAGACAGTATATCTCTCGCATCCCGGAGAACACGAACATAAAATTCAGTAATGTGACACTTGTTCCGTCACACACAGTTAAAAACCTGGGAGTTTTCATGGATTGTAGCATGACTTTTAACGCACATATTGACGAACTACGCAAAAAAGTAACTGGCATCCTGTTATATCTTAACAGAGTGAGTGATAGATTTGAGCCAGACTGTCGAGTCATGGTGGTACAGTCGTTGGTACTCAGTGTCCTGAACTACTGCTTGCGGGTCTGGGGTTCGACCAATAAAACCCAGTTGGAAAGGGTCAAGAAAATACAAAATTTTGCCGCAAAGGTCGCCGTTGGAGGTGCCCGAAAACATGACCATGTTACTCCAATGTTTGAAAAACTGAATTGGCTACGGATGGAGCAGAAATACTTTTACGATATATGCCTCTTGATCTACAAAATCAGAAATAAACTTCTGCCAGAATGGCTCTTTTCCTTGCCAACGGTAGGCCAGAATCGTACTGAGAACATTAACACGAGGCACCAGGATCACTTATATGTTCCGAGAACTTTCACCGATACGGGAGCGAGGCGTCTAGGTGTGTGTGGTCCCATGTTCTGGAACCGTCTGCCTGCTAATATCAAGCAGCGCGAAACCATGTCTTCTTTTAAATCTCATTTGATTGCACACTTACTCCAAAAATGAGAAACTTCATTTTTAGCCTTAGGTTCTAATCACTGTCATAAATTTTAGGAGCTTTAGAAGTATTCTCTTCTATACCGAATAAAGGTTGTGAAATTTTATCTTTGGTTGTAAACTCTGTTTACTTTATCTTTTATGAGAATTAGCTAATTTATTATTTTACTGATTTGAAAGTTTTCACTTGATTGTTTTTAAGGATCGTATTCATTTTATGCCTATATCATTATATGTTGTTTATCTTACTGCATTTCTGTTACATAGAGTCGAAAATTTTTATTGCATTTCCGTTTTTATTGAATTCAGAGATATTGTATGGCAATATGCCACCTGTATACTAGTTGCAAGTCCTGTGATAATGAGTACTGTTTATTATGTAAAAACTTTTATAAAGCTATGAATAGACCTGTGTTACTCAAGAAAGAGTAAAATTATGTAATAGCCATTTTTAATGGAATAAAGAATTTGACTTTGACTTTGACTCTCTCTCTCTCTCTCTCTCTATCTCTCTCTTATGGTTTCCTTATCGTCAGATTGTGAAGTGAACACATTTCGAAAAACGTTCTTTTGTCGGCTACATTGTCTCGTTTCGTGCTACGCAGCCTGTTTTCCAATTGCCGGTGTTACAGAACCTTTGCGTTCAAAGATACGGAGCACTTTTGATGCCGAAACCGTAAAGCCAAACAAAACACTGGGAACTGTTCATATTAGCCAATCTTAATTTCAGATGACTGATAAATTCATGACTTAATGACTTCAGAATAGTATCTGAAGCGTTGGTAATCATGATTAAACTAATTCGTGCTAAATCGTCCACCCTCAGTATTGATGCAATAACTACAGCTTCAGGTTAATAAATAATTGGTTGCTTATTTTTCCATTTAGGTACAGATGGAAAAAAAATCCTGAAGTGCTTAAAAAGACATAGTCGGAAATCGACTGCATAAAGACACCTAAAATATTGAAGCACAGAAGTTCCACAGTGCAATAATCTATGTGGGCGTATGTACGCTAAGGCAAACATTACACGCCCTATACGACGCGGTCAAAGGTTTCGAAAAAAAAAGAAAGAAAGAAAAAAAAGAGAGACAAAGCGAAAACGGGTTTTGAATTTACAACAAAAAAGTTAAAGAAAAAACCAAGTTTGCTCTTTTCATCTTTGAATGAACTTTTTCTTAAAATGTACTTATTATTATACCACTTTATGTGCAGCAGATACCATCGAAAGGTTTCATCAGGTACTTCAATTGTTTATTAAGCTTTTTCAGTCTCCTCTTGGTCTTTGTCACCTTTAATCTATTATATGTATTTTGTTAATCTTCAAAGATTTGTAATAGTACACCTTGTAATGCAATAGTATAAATGATATTGACCATATTTTATCTATAGTTCATTATATATTTGTGCCAAACAATTACTGGCAAAACTTTCACTCTTTTGCTCTATTTGTACTTTATTCATTTCAATTTCTATTTTACTTCATACTGAGGGCTTTAGAACTCCGTCGGGCCCGATTCAAGGATATTATTGTACGTGTCAATAGATCTGTATTTTTCTATTTTTTTATGCAAATCATCAAAAGCCAGTGATTCATCTTTTTTTTTCTGAATATTGTCATTATATCAAGCAACCTCATAAGCTCTACGTATCTCATCAGGTTTCCTATACAGCCTATATAGATTTATATTATTTCATAAATCTGCTACACTATTTATCTCACTTATCATCTCTAAGGGGTTCTTCTGCTATTCCAGTTTCTCTCTTCCAATAAAAATTTCCAAGTAATTTACAATTCATACTTTTACATCTTAGCACATTTCTGTGGAGCGACCTGCCCTATTATTATTTATCGTTGTGGAAAACGCTCAAAATGATTTGCCTTGTTAAACACCTTTGCGCGTATCTACCAGATAAGTTGATGTACTTTGTCTTTGTGCCAATTGTAGTTCTCTTTACACATCTGTTAAGCAACAGTAGTTCTTTATCTTTGCTACATGTCAGTTGTGCGGTTTCTGACATCCGCGCAAACTCGTTCTTAGTTGTTCGTGTATCTGCTTACATAGCATATCATGTTTCATATCATAAAGCAGTTCTGCGTAATCTAGTAAACCTGCATTATGGATCCATAGATTTGAGCACACGTCTGTCAAACAACAGGATCTTCTCTTCATCGTAGTGCAAATATGTTAAAAAATGGACTTTATTCTATGTATTTGTGCTGAGCAGTTGGCAATAATTCCTTTTCAATGTCTTTGAGCGTACCTGTAAAACTGTCTTTCTTAATATACACTATCGTACCTATTCTTTCCCTTCTTTAATTCTTCATCTACCATCCGTGTTTCATTTCTTGTTTCTCTTAGTTACTCCTTTCCATCGTCATTCTTCCTATTCTAATTTTTTCTTCTCCTCATTTTGGTCTACTTTAGTAGAGAGGCAATTCCTTTTCTTATATTTGAAATTATCCTGCCCGGTTGAATAAAAAGTTTTTAATTAAGTTGGTGATTACTGTAATACGTGCTTTTTCCATCGACGAACACAAGTTTCTTCATAACCAAAGTTCACCCGTTGGGCCCACATTTGGTTATTCATCAAAAGTCAAACCTGGAGTTTGATATTCAGTATTTCAAAATATCATATTAACATAAAACATTTGACATTAGGACAATGTCCTTTTCAAATTATGGTTCCCCCTCAGAGCCCCGCCACTACTTTTCTGTTTAAAACCTTTTACCATGACAATAGACACTCGGCACTCTTTTTCTTCTTTGTGAAAATTTGTTGAACAGTAAACTCATTGCAGCTTTGTATGAATCTGTTAAAGACTTTGTGCTACATCTTCTTACATATCGGTTAACCCCTTGATAACTTGTATTAAATCATACGCATGTTCTATATATTTATACATGTATATAAAATCTCTTGGTGACAGTTTACCAGACAAATAGATAAATACCATAACCACAATGTCCTCTGAACTTCACAATTTGCTCACATGTTTCTGGATACGCTAAGCATTACAAAAACTGAGGGCACTGTGGTTATTATAATTAACTATGTACGTACATGTAAGGAACACTAGGCTCTTTCGTGTATCTTTAAGCCATTTGCTGAACAGTGTCCCGTGATTTGCTTTTAGCACATCTGTCCAGTTACTTCTTTGCAATTTTATGCTGATTTGCAAATCGATATGCCTTGATCAACACGTCTTTGCTTTTATGTTTAATAGTCTGTTCCCTGCTATATCTCTGAATAAAAATTTCAAATGATTCACACTCAGTATTCAAAAACTTTCCTGGTCATTTATCAAACAGTCTCCTCACAATCTGCTATTGCTTCATGAATCTATGTGTATAATATTCTTTCAAACAAACTGAACTCCTCTCTCTCTCTCTCTCTCTCTCTCTCTCTCTCTCTCTCTCTCTCTCTCTCTCTCTTCTCTCTCTTTCAATTAAATATTTTAATGTTTCTACCTATTTCCGTAACCGTTCACATCTGTCAACTTGTTCCTGTTTACTTTCTATATCTGTCCATTAATATATCGTAAAATATCAATGATGGCCTTTTTAATATAAAATTTCTACATCACAGGAATAATAACTATTTTCATTTCAGCAACAGAAGGTAGGTACATAGCCCCAACGATATCAGAATGATTGGCGGTGGTACGTAGAGTTGAGCCACCAATACTTTATCTAGTGTCAGGAAAGTGATTTGTTCAGTTTCTGGTTATCTGCCACACCAGATTTTCATCAACACAAATAAGAGTGACGTTTTGGAAAACATTGTCCGATAGCATGAGTCAGGGCATGACTCGTTCTCTTTCATGACTATCGTCTGATCTGTAAATATGTCGCTGAAATAGGGGAAGTGGAAGGACTTCTAATATTCTCTGATGTTTAAATGTCAATATAACCTTAAACCACGAATAAGGATGATTATTACGATACTAACATAAGTCGCGAAAAATTGTGAGAAAAGTCGTCTTGCCTAAGACTACACTAAGGTTCTTTCCCTTGCACTTGATGAGTAAGGCATGCATCTTAAGTACATGCAATTCTTCTGAGGTTGAAGACCCTACTACCTGATAGAAATTCATAATGCTATGAAAGAAAAGCAGAACTCAAGTAAATGAACAGGGATGCGTTAGTATAATAAAACTGGTAGACGATTAGAAATGTTTTATGATTAGGATTGTATTTCCATAAAGAAAATCTTTCCCTGAAGCGAAATATAACCGAATTCCTAAGTATATTAGTCGGTTTTGACAATACAAATATATTTACTATAATCTCAAGCTTGAAGAGAATAGAATACAATATATGATAGACAAATAACAGAGCAAAAATAAAAAGAATATATAAGTATAAAAGAATATTCATTAAACTAGCAATAGATAATCAAGTAGTAAATCAACAAAGAAGGTATACAATTAGGGAAAATGAATATCAAGAGAGAGGAAAGGGCATTCAAAATAAAATCCCTAAAGCATGAAGTGGTGCGCTAGGGTGTTGCGTATATATATATATATATATATATATATATATATATATATATATATATATATATATATATATATATATATTATATATATACATATATATTATATATTATATTAATATATATATTATATTTTTGTTGATGTATGCTATGTAATCTATGTATGTATGTATGTATCTATGATGTCTTTATGTGAATGTATGGGTATATATTATATAGATATATATTATTATATTATTTATATAATATTAAGTATTATATATATTATTATATATATATACATAATGTGTGTGTGTATGCAAGATAACAGGGATTATAAAGAAAACAAAACAGATCAGCAAACATGAACAAACACCAACATGTTGTTAGGGCAGAGGCGGCGCACCAGGTATTTATTTACCTTCGACGAAGGAGACTTGACGAAAGGGAAATTGAGCAGGAGAGAAAAATCGACGCAAGTGAAAGCGCCTGTTCCCTGGTGCCAAAGATACTATAAGTACACATGTACTCTATAGTATCTTTGTTGGTACTTTGTATAACAATGTGTTCAAACTGCTTCAATACACGCGCATTTCGAATATTCATTAACAGATCCAATTGTTTTATTTGTTAACTTTGAAAATTAAAATTTAAAAATAGAAAATAGCGAGAGAAAGACAGAGTTGTCTTTAAGCTTGAGGAAAAGTGCAGAAAAATGTATGGTAAAACTAAAAAGCCATAAAGTTTACTGCCCTGCCGGTGTGTTGATTGGGGTGGAGAAAGTGTCTGGAAGGAGGAGGCTTGGCGCGCGGCGTGAGCCGACAGTTACCATGTTGGGCGTGGACCGAGCACCCGCCCCTACCCAACCCCACAGATAAAGAAAAAAAAAAAATCTTGACATTGGAGGAGTCATTCTCATTCCAGTTACCGAGCACTCGTCAGTTGTTCTGCTTTCATTAGCATGTTGAACGTTTGTTCATTTTGTTGCCACGATTTCTGTGTTACTGACGTCCTTGAAGCATTTATCCTAATACCGTTTATTTTGGGGAAAGTGGGTGATGGCACCGTCATCAAAAGAGCAGAGCAAACAGGATGTCAACCTTAAGGAATGAGGCTTATAAGGCGAGTTGGGCTATTCCGTAGAATACCCTGTGAAAAAGGAATTCTGTTTGTCCACCCGCCTTGTGTGAACGGCCCTCACCATACGTACGTTGATCACGCATTTGTTGTGTTTTTTTTTTTTTTTTCTTTGCTCCCCACAGGTGTGTAACCTACATAGCTCAACCTAAGAAGGTTGTGGGGCTGGGTACCTTTTCCACTTAATTACTGACATACCGCATTCATCCCAGACCTACAAACCTATTCTCCCACCTTGACGTCCTTAATGTTTTTCTTCATTTTTTAATTTTTACTATATTTTTAAATAACGTTAGCTCTTACAAGAGCAAATTTATGAAAATCATAAGCCATTTTTGTGAACAACCCCAGAGTATGAATGTAGAACATATGCAGTAGACTAAAATAACATTGCACGCAAAATGGCCATACGAATACGCACAGCTTAGTAAGTGTGTGAGAACACAAGCACACACATTCCACACGCACGCCCATACACGTAATCACTGGTTTGGTTCAGTATTATTTTTTTTCTTTTTTTTTTTACGCTCCAGTCCCATTACCTCTTCTGTGAATGTCTTCGGCATCAAAGAAGATGATATAAAACCTCCAGAGTAAACGATTTATTGTGGTTTTGGAACCTTGAACCTCTATAATGAGAGAGAGAGAGAGAGAGAGAGAGAGAGAGAGAGAGAGCCTTTGGCCGATCAATCATAATACTAAGGGTTGAAATATGACAGCTTTTTTTTTTTTTTTTTATTGGAACGCGGAGCCTTTTCCTTAACCTCCATCCCGACATCTTTTCTTCAGTCTTGCTGTCCAACCTCTCCAGCTATCACTTCTTAGTGCAACTGAGGGATTAATCCTTCTTCCAGTTTCGCCTTTGGAGTCTCGTACTTCATCTCACAGTCTGGGTCTCTCTTCCTTGCTTTCCAACCACTCCAACTCCTTCTTTTCACTTTCTTTGACGCTGAGCTGACGAAGTTGCTTAGTGCTTGGTTCTTTATCCTAGATTCAAGAATCCAATCCCTCACTGATGATATGAAACAAAAGGAAATTCAAATAATCAGTTTTTGTCAAATCTGATTCTTGAGAGAAAAGAAGCTCGAAATGAAGGAAGATGATTTGCGGATACAATCACCATTTTTCAAGATTTGTTATAAAAAAGATCACAATTTTTGTCCTCACATAATTGTTTAATACTTAGGAAATATTCGTCACAGTTCAGATAATAACAGCTAATTATCCACCGAACAGGAATAATCTTGTTTCCTAGGTACGGTGTGCGCTTATAGTATTTAATCTCTTTACTTTCATTCTACCAACAAATTGAGACGAGTTATATCACATATATGTGAAGTTAATAAGTGAAATGAACACCATTTTATACTAAGAAGTTGAAGTACGTTAATTTTCATTGAAACTCTCAAACACCAAGAAGGAGCAAGGCAAAAATATTCAAAAGCTGAACTACGTTATTTATTTAGTAATGGCATTAACAATTTTTGGAAACCTAGATACTCGGGGGAGGGAGAAGGGAGGGGTTGGGCAAACCAGACCAACTCAGTGCCAGTGCCAAACCTGGATAGGCAGGGAGGTTTGGAGTCAGGAAGCGCATCCATTCATAAAATATGTGCCAAAACCAGTTACGAAATGAGCCGTTGAAGATAAAAGAGACGCATCAAAAACAGGGCCCTTCAATAAGGATTAAACTTTGAAGAAGGAGATTAAGGACTTTTGGAAAACTTCAAAATACAGATGCTGAATTCCTTGTAATTCTGTCTGAATACCTGTCTGTCTGTCAGTCTCAGTTCTTCAGAATTCTCTTTCTGTCGCCTACCTTTTCCCCCAACCATTCATACAGAAGCCCTCACCCCCCACCCCGACCCCCCCAACCCCCACCGCCCACTCACAAAAATGTGGTTTTCTCGATTAATTTCAGTGAGCTTGGCTCGCAGGTTTTTGCAACAAATACCGAAGAGTTCAACATTTTCTGGGTGTACGCATTTCGAGTAGTCTGGGTTTTATTTATTGACTAATGTAAGGGAATTAAAGTACCTAATCTCCCAAAGAAGGGTTTAATTTTTCCTTTACCTAAATATTATTGTACTTACACAATTTTTTTGTATTTTGTATTATGGAATACGCAATATTTCTAGTTTTGAATTTTTCACGCATGAATTACATGAATTGTGAAGATATGATACACGCATTGATAATATTATTTGCTTACATGTAGTATACCCATATTCATGCAAACACCCTTATACATACACCGGGATATATTAACATCTATTGAATTGTACACACACACACACACACACACACACACACACACACACACATATATCTATATATATATATATATATATATATATATATATATATATATATATATATATAAATATATATATATATATACACACACACACACACACACACACACATTATATATATATATATATATATATATATATATATTATATATATATATATATATATATATATATGATATACTCATAACATTAACCGTAGACAAAACTGACTCCGTTTGCTAGTGCAATAACACCGAATGGCTTAATAAGGGTGCAGTGATTTAGATTAGGAACCTAGTCTTTTTGACCGAGCTGGTCCTACGAGTTTGATGAAGGTCAGTAGTGATCCTTGGAAGATTTAGGGTATAGAAAACGGAATCATAATTCGTAGGGAGTGACTATTCCTCTGGTAAACTTCTTTTTACAAAATTTAAAATTTCCTATGTTGATTTCTTGTAAGAATAAGTGAACCCTAATCTTAACTTTTAAGGGTCTATCATAAGTTAATCCATTACTTGGAGGCCACATACTTTGATATATACATCGAGCTATAATCATGATTTTATGCCCCATTTCTTACCACTCTTAGGTTACCTTGTGACTGCATCTTATCACCAACCCCATTACATGTATAAACATCATATTCATAATAAAAAAATAACTAGTAGCATTAACAAGAACAAAAGCAATGATAACAATATTATATACTACCTGAAATCTAGTCAATAACATTTTCTACAATCCTATTGTATATTGACCTTAATTATCTAGTATATATTACAATTGGAAATTTTGTGAAGATTCTAGGAACTATTTCTGATCACCATTTCTCCAAGAGGGCTTGAAATGGCATTTATGCATAAATAATACGCTAGTATTATAGAGGACATAATTCGTGGTGTTAGGTGACATTTGACTGTGAAACATCAGGACAGCTAAACAGCATTATTACTTTTTAATTATATGTTGAAAGAGGTAGGATATCCTTATTCACTTTATTAAGATTTTTACCATTTTTGGGATCTCTTGTGTATAAAAATGGGTTGATATTATGATCATAGATGAAATGATCCTGGGGACCACATTGTGCCTGTTGGTGAAGTTTGACGAGTGATATTTTGGAATGGTTGAAGAATTTCCAAAAGAGTTCTTAGCCTAAAGCATGCCTCTGGCAAGCCTCAATTCTCCAGGCAATAAAACTGGTCCTTTGTTCATTTTACGTGCCTTCAGTTATTCATTATTTTATGTTCACCAGTTCTCACTGGTTTGCTTCTATACAGATAATTGAATAAGCAACGATTTCTTAATTTCTTACCTGGATCTTTGATCTTTAAGGCTGAACTTGATAAACTTGATTACTAGGGAATTACCGTTATAAATGCTCACTATAGAAAAGATATCACTACTGCGTAACAGTTTGAGACTTATCTTAATCACCTAAAATGCTTATCCTTTGTAAAATTTTGAATGGTTTCCGTGGGAATAAATCGTTGTCTCTCGTCTGATTTCTTTCCAAGGTTAGTCACCTCCAAAGGCAACTTTGTGAGCTCACCCACTAATCATCACCAACATCTTTTTAACTGTTCTTAAAGTATCATGGAACCTACACACAAACACATCCGCACCCAAACACTCACCCGCCAACGCAAACAGGAGAAACCTTAACCTTTGCCACCTTCGTTGGTACAGGTTAAACCACATCTATTTTTTAGATCGCTGTTCTTAAATCATCGGATAAATGAAAATCTATCTGTCTCTGCCAAATGTAATTGGCACATTCGAATGAAGCTTTTTTTTTTTTTATCCTATTTCCATATTAATCAAATGAAACTTCGTTAAACCTCTTTCTTCCCTTTTCTTTCATGGTGACAGTATACTTAATTAAAACACCCTTTTTTTTATTTTAGTTTGTTTCGGAAAATTCTATCTATGGACTGACAGCTACATGAACTCTGACTCATTTTCTTTATTTGCTTTTAATTCGTTAAGATTATTTGCAGTCATTAATACTAGATGTAAATGAAAATTTTTTTTGCCAGTGCCGTTGAAATCCTTTTTTGGCTTTACCGCCAATTCTAGACAAGAACAGGTCTACGAACATAAACAGCCGAAAGGAGGTCTAACTACCTTCCTTGAAGTTAACCATTCGTTTATTTGTACAACTAGTTTTTCAAACCCTTCTTCAGGGCTGGACTGCATATAATGAGATACATATTGTAAAAGAGGTTATCTCTTTTTGCATCATATTCCTTCCATATTTTCTCCTCTATCCATTTTCAAAGAAAAGTAAACCCTTCTTTCTTCTGTGTTATCTTCCATGCCCCATATATGACTACACTGATAATTGACTGGTCTAAGTTATCATTTAGGCCGCGTAGATCCTGAATCGCACCTATAGTTTTTGTGGGGCGTTGTCTTCCATGCTAAGTTATAAGACATGCACTGAGTAATTCTTCCTCTTTATATTGGTTTCCCTGCTCCAGTACATACTACTAAAGCAGAAACTGAATATTATCACCCGATTACCATAATTACGACCCACCTCTAGTTTCTCTTGGAGATTGGTATAAGAGCAGACACTCGTTTAAGGAAAGACAGCAGATGTAAAAGAATAAAATGAGCGTTGATATTTAAGAGTTGATCCAGTGTTAAACAGCAACAGAAGGGTAATTGTAGTAGGTACCTGTGCATCTTCTGGTACACAGTACTACTTATCTATTTTGACTCGCGCTTCGAGCATTACTTTTATCTGAACTATACTGTACTTTTTTATATTTTTTTCTCCTGTTATTATTATCTATGGTTATTTTACCAAAAGCCAGAATGACCGGTCATTATTAATCTCTCTGAATTTAACACTTTCTTTTCTGCCATAATCGATTTAAAGGTGCGTGTCTACTGACTAAAAGTAATATCTGTGTCCCTCAGTAACAAATTATCTTGCAAGATACATTACTCAATGTTCATGAAGGGACATCGAGTAGGTTTGACTTCTTCCTTTCTGAAACTGTTGTCCAAATTTCAGTGCAGACTTAAAATATTACTTACAAGATAAACTATGACATTAAAAGACTTACAGTGTGTACAAATGAAGAATGAGAAGTGATCAACATCCAAAGCAACCAGAGGAAAAAGGTTACATGTAATGAAGCAAACATTATCATAAAGATTACTTTTTTTTTTAAACAGTAGATTTTTTCAAGAGAAATATAAGGAAATGGGAAGGAAATCTGCAACATTAAGCACCCCTGAAGTAAAGCAACCAACAATACCTCACAGAAGAAGAAGAAGAAGAAGAAGAAGAAGAAGAAGAAGAAGAAGAAGAAGAAGAAGAAGAAGAAGACGAAGAAGAAGAAGAAGAAGAAAAAGAATAAGAAGATAGAGAAAAAGAAGAAGGAAAGCTCTATCTGCAATTACCACGGGAACAACATTGACAGCTAAAGAGGTTGCATCGCTTCAAGTGGTTTCCTGTCTAATAGATCTGTCAGGTTTGACCTAGGTCGTCACTAAAGGGTTTCAAGGTTTTCTCCGCGAACCTTCATTTCCTCCAGTTTAATATCCTTCACCTGTATTGCCACAACAATAAGCGATTTAAATTTTTGGATTCTGTTGTAGTAAATATTTCGTTGGCATTTTTTTTTATTTTCTACTTTTACAGCGATGAGATTACATAGCTTTTTTTCTTCCTATGATCAGTTTTGTCAAGGTACTCACAATTATTATTATTATTATTATTATTATTATTATTATTATTATTATTATTATTATTATTATTATTATTATTATTATTATTATTAATATCATAATCTATCAGGTTTACTACCGAAGAATATCAGCATGCCGTGAGACTGAAGATAGGTGGCACCGTAGATGATGATAGTAAAGAATCCCCATGTTATATTTTTCTTTGTTTCGCCATGTGCTTTTATCGTACAAATGACTGATATAAAGGGAAAAGAAAAGTATGCATGTGCGAAGGGAAATTGCCAAAGAAACAGGACAACAGAAAGTGCAGACGGCCATCGAATGGCGTCACGACCAACTGACCAGTATAAGTTATATACTTCGAGACACGAAAGTGTTGCAATGTTGACGCTGGGGTTAAAATCAGTGTCTGCATGAAAAAGTGAAAGCGATAAATCCTGATCCCTTAAGCCAACGACCTGTTTGGTCGCTAGGAACCACCGACCTTCTCAGGTCAAGTCAGGGGGATAAGGACCTGAAAATTATAAAGCAAAGTTGTAAGTCCTGTTCTCACTTCCACAAAATGCAGTCATGAGACAGGACAAGATCTATCACTTATCTTCTTTAGATTACAAAGGCAATTACTATCTTTAAGATTATCTACTGCCATGCTGAAGCTGTATTATACTGCTTATTTGAAAAATTATAAGGCAGATGCTGAGTACCAAACACCTTTACGATCATTCACGGATCGTCTGGCTCTTTCGCATTCCGTTTACTAGCATATATATATATATATATATATATATATATATATATATATATATATATATATATATATACATATATACTATATACATATCATATATATATTATACATACATGATAAAATTATACTATTATATACTTCACCTGTTCAGCGCCAAAAAAGCGGAATGGGATTTTGTGACAAGACATGTATACCTACTTCATGACCTTACAACCGGAAAATTTGTGCAGACATATGTTATATGTAATATATATATATATATATATATATATATATATATATATATATATATATTATATATGCTGTGCAAAGTTTCATGCTTTGAGTGGGCCGTGGAGTATATTTACTGTCACGGAAAACGTTTTCGCTTCTCTGGTGTTTAATTGGTGGAGGAATGGTATCATTTTGTTATTTTGTGTTCATTGGAGCAGTCTAGTTAGTATATCTTGTCAATGCATTTCCCTTTGACTGCAAAATGTTTTTGTTTTTAATATTTAATTTAAGTTAATTTTTACCTAGTTTATAATGATCTTCCTAGCCATTAATTAATGGTTCTTTTTTCATGCTGGCATTACCTAGAAAAACGTGTTTAACTTTCTCGGTATTATCCTTCCTCAAAGTGAAGGTATTTCTGTTGTTACTGAGTTTTATATGAATTATCTTGTTGCTTAGACCATCCCTTCAGCTCTGGGTATTATTATCACCAAATATTTCAATAAAATTGCAAGTGTCAAACAAGTAATTACTCTCGAAAGAAGACCATTAGTTAGGTTATTCAAGCGTAAATCTGGCTGTCTATTACTCTACTTGCCACGGAATCATTATTATAACGATTTCTCGAAGGACGGTTACAGATGAAGGGCAAAAGTATCAGAAATATATTGGATCAAGTTTGCATTTATTTTAAGTCTTTCCTTTTTAAAATAGATACATGAAACATATTAGACTATATTCAAGATAATATTCGGGAAGGTTGGTTACGAAAAACTATCTCTCCATTGAATTCTGACATTGGTTCATATCAAGATTAACTTACGGAAATTTTGACCTTGCGGTTTTGTGATGACCATTTTGGTTTCTATGATTATTCTTCATAAAAAAAATTTACCTTCCGGTTTTGTGATAACCATTTTGATTTTTATGGTCATTTTTAATAAAAAAAAATGTCTAAATAATATTTCATGAAGAAAATATCCTTGATTTTATCCATTTCTTATATCAAAACAAGAAGTCTGTCTGCCGAATCCTCCTATACCAACTGCTTCATTTCCCTAAATTTGGACACTTGTCTCTCTTCCTGAATATTAAGAGACTTCCTCTCCTCTATTTCTTGCGATCAACCTTTCCAACAAACATTTGGTCTCTTTTCTCAGTCTGCGTAGCACTTTCATAATTAGACTTTCCTGCTGATCTTTATAGCAAATCGTATATCTACCCTCCTTACCACACCCTTTCAATTCTTCTCTCTTCAAGTTATGACACAAACAATGACTCATCTCAGCATCTTTGAAGTTTTTTTCGTGTTCATATGCGTTCAACATCTGCTCTTCCTTTATATCCAGGATGGTTTGTTTTACATTTCTTCCGCGTAATTAATCATTGGTTTCCCGAGACACTCTTCGTCTCTTCTAAATCTTTTGAATGGGGTGTACAACTCTCCTTGATTCAAGGTTGCAATGACCACACCTTTTTCTCAACGTACCATACCATCATAGGTTTCATTCAGTCCCAAGTATCTGTTAAATCAACCGCGTTCAATCGTCCACTAACCATAGTAACATTTATCACCAAATTTTCCAAGTTTCATTCAACTTTCATAACCTTACTCATGCTCACATTCATTTTCATTTTGATTCTCTCATAAACTCTAAACCTCTTCCACAAAGTGGTTCCCTCACTTGGCCATTTCAACGCCGTTTCCTCTTCACACATCAGAAACTTTACACTCTATACTCCGTTTCAAACATCTCTGGAGACGCAAGACACCCTTTAGTAATTATTCATATTTTATGAACATTAGCCCAATTTGTTTCCCCGTTCCAGTAGTTCACTACACCTAATTTTGGATGAAGATTTGATTGGTATAGCTATCAATTTATTCCACATTATCTCTATTCCAAAGATATTCAACCTTTCTTTAGGTAGAGCTAATTGGCTTCTCCTGAGAGCTCCCAAAAACTGACTCCTACACGTTCCCGAATAGTTGCAGCTTCTAAATCATTAACCCGAATCTCTTCTTAGGTTCTGTAGTTGATATTCGACTATTGTGTGTTTTACAAAAGAAAGTGGGATGGGAAATTGAAACTTTATTGAAATTATCTGTAGCTAGAATTGAAGTCAGGTTGAAGTCAGACGCACAGTAAATTGTCAGTACGAATCATAAAGAAGGTGCCTGGTTTATAAGACTTAGATCCTTTTCGATACTAGAATAAATATGGCTGACAGTATACGACTAATACACTGTCTGTAGGAAATTAAGAATTAATTTCAAGTATTTGTGCTTTTCTTTTTCTCTCGTAACAAAACATTAGAGAAAAAGATTATCCTCAAATCTGCAGCCTGGAAAATAGTCCAAAAAACAACGAGAAAGAACGGTAGGTTCAGCATGAAGCCGATGCAAGACCAAACTTAAATATGGTTTCTGGAGTTTCAGGAAACGATTTGCTATTCAGCTATTGCCTAACGTACAAATGCCTTCAGTCCCATCGCAATCATCGTCATCATCGTCTCCGATTCCGCACGACACAAAAAAAGACTCAGTGAAATGATTTATTTAACTAATTCACCTGGTCAAGGGAGAAGGCGAGCCACATCACGTCGGGCAACGAGGATAAAGGAAACGCGAAAGTTTCAATATTCCTTTACAATGAAACAGTAGAGGATACATAAGGAGTCGAAAATTTATTATCATTGACAAAAAATATGGTTAACGAAAGTGAAAAGGAAATTCAAACAAAGGAAGGAGATAAGTAAAGGAGCTAATTAATGAAAATGACAGTTAATGAGGGCTGCTGTAGGGGAGTGACTCCAGCGATCTCTCTCTCTCTCTCTCCTTCCTTTTAATCTCTTTTTTTTTTTTCTTGCTGCTTTCCGCGTAAGGTTCCTGACAAATGCAGCCCTTGACACGTTTCAGGCTGCTGGAAGAGGAGGAGGAGGAGGAGGAGTTGGAGGAGGATTAGGAGGTGATTGGGGGAAGGGAGGGAGATGAGGCTGGGATGTAGGTGGCAGTCAGCTACCGTTCCATATACTGTTATGGTTCTCTCCTGCTCTTAGGTATTCCGAATTCAAGGTTAGGCCCCTACTTTGAAAAATCTCCTTTTTTTCTGGTTGTTTTTAGTTTTGTTTTTATTTAATTTACACTGACAACTGCAATAGCGAAATGAATCGATAATGAAGTTCTGAAAAATTTCCACAAGATAAGAAATGAGAAATAACAGAGAGGAAAAAGACCGGAGAGCTCTTTCGAAACCGTTGCATCCGGGTCATGGGTATTTTTGTTTAATGAAGTCGGGAGAGTTATGACGGGGAAGGGGTAGGGGCGTGGCAGAGTGGAATCAATGGTACGATTTCTTCCCCGGCCATTTCTCTTAATAAGCGTCGTTGGAGGTGAAGTATGAGGGAAAATGAAAGCAGACAGGCTCAGTGCTTGCACATTCTCGTGTGAATTTCTTCTAGTGCATTCCCCTATAGGATGCTTATTCAGATATTTGTTTTCACGTGAGAAATCGCATTAATTAATAAAAAAAAAAAACATCATTAATCATGATAACCACGGAATCTGTTAAGGTAATTAGTTTATTCTTTTTCGAAATATAGGGCCTACTTGTGTGTGAATGTATGTACGTACGTATATATATATATATATATATATATATATATATATATATATATATATATATATATATATATATATATATATATATTTATATAACGATCACAAGTAACACGTGAAGGTTGTATATCAAGAGCCTTACCTTACCTTACAGACCTTACATCTTGTTCGGGTTGCCCCAGGTCCCTCAGTGTGAGGCACCTCTAATGTCTACCAGAGAGTTGCTAGTACATCTTCCGGTATATTTTGCATCTTCCAATCTTGGATGGTCTGGGATGCAGTTTAGATATTTGTCGAGCTTATTCTTAAACACATCTACGCTCACTCCTGATATATTCCTCAGATGAGCTGGCAACGCATTGAATAGACGGCTGCATTATCGATGCTTGGTGCGTAGTGGATTAATGTCCTGTGTGCTTTCCTTATTTTTCCTGGTATAGTTTGGGCACTATTATCTACCTCTGCTTGCTCTTCTGATATTTTTAGTTCCATGATTTTTCTGCTATTCCTTCTTATCCTGTTTCCATGCCTGAATTAATCTGTAGCGGTTCTCTTCTCCTTTCTAGACTATATAATTTTTAAGAATTGTAGTCTTTCCCCCAGTAGTCTAGGTCCTTAACTTCTTCTATTCTAGCTGTAAAGGACCTTTTGTACACTCTCTATTTGTGCAATATCCTTTTGATAGTGTGGGTACCATATCATATTGCAATATTCAAGTGGACTACGAACATATGTTTTATAAAGCATACTCATGTGTTCAGCTTTTTCTGTTTTGAAGTGCCGTAACAACATTATTTTTTTCCCATTTTTGCTTTACATTTTGCCAACAGAGTTTGCTATTTGATCATGCAAACATGTTCCTATTCATCATCACACCAAGGTCTTTAACTGCTTCCTTATTTGTGATGGTCTCATTATTAGGTCCCTTATATGCATATAGCTTTCGTTTCTCTGTCTCCATAATTTATTGATTCAAATTTATCAGAGTTAAATACCATCCTATTTACCTCTGCCCAATCATATACTTTGTTAAGGTCTCTTTGTAGAGCGTTCCTATCTTCATCACAAGTAATTTCTCTACTTATTCTTGAGTCATCTGCGAAACTACTCACTACCGAATCCTTCACATTATTGTCTATGTCCTCAATTCATAATAACAAACAGTATTGCAGCTAACACCGTACCTTGCGGCACACCGGATATTACCTTGACTTCATCCGATTTCTCGTCGTTTGCAATAACTATCTGTTTCTGTTGTGTAAAAATTCTTTTAACCATCTTCCTACTTTATCCACGATATTGTGTTTTCTAATTTTCTTCGCTAATATATTATGGTCTACTTTATCAAAAGCTTTTGCAAAGTCTAAATAAACCACATCTTGTTTCATTTCCGCTTTTCATATTTTTGAATATGTTCTCACGGTGGACTAACAGTTGGGTTTGTGTACTTTTTCCGGGTACGAAACCATGTTGTCCTTTATTAAACAAAATTATTTTTTATTAATGTTTCATAATATTTTCTTCATTACCCTTTCATACACTTTCATAATATGTGATGTTAGACTCACAGGCCTATAAATTACTTGCCTCTAGTCTTGATCCACTTTTGAAAGTAGGGGTAATATATGCTAATTTGTGCTCCTCATAAATCTTGCCTGTATCTACACTTTGTCTTAATAATATTGCAAGTGGCTTTGCGATAGAATGAACTACTTTCTTTAACAAAATAGCAGGAATTCCATCAGGCCCTGCAGCAGCTCCATTTTTAATTTCATTAATATCCTGCACAATATCAGCTTCATTAATATCTATGTCAGCTAAATATTCACTATTTTCATCCCTTACTTCTATATCATTATCTTCATTATCTATTCTAGGGGTGAATTCTCTCTTATATCGTTCTGCCAGTATGTTGCAAATTTCCTTTTTTTCATTCGTTAATCTCCCTTCAATTCTCAGAGGGCCTATTTCTATTCTTCTTTTATTCATCTTCTTCGCATATGAGTATAATAGCTTGGGGTTTTGCTTGATATTTAATAGGGTTTTTTCTTCCAAGTCCCGTTTTCATTCATTTGATTGTATAATCTTTGTTCTGCATTTTCTATCTTACTTTTTAGTTCTATAACTTTCCATGCATTTTTTTTCTTTTGCAAGACCTTTTTTCCACTTTCTGATTTTCTGGAACAAGATCCTTCTGTCTCTTGGTATGCATGAATGATGTTTACTTTTCTTCTTCGGTATATATTTTTCCACTATTTTTCTCCAATATTTTATATAATATCTCCGTATTTACCCTTATGTCATCACTTACGAAAATGTTATCCCAATCTTTGTTTAATTTCTTCATTAATTCTGACCATTTTATATTTTTACTGTAGAAGTTGTATTTTCCATATCCTTCCCACTTTTTCATTTCTTGCTTATCTCTATTTTCACTTGCTTTGGAATGAACTGTTAATTCTATGACATTATGGTCTGAAATATTCGCATTATAACTATTATTTCTTTAACATAATTCATCTCGTTCACAAATACTAGGTCTCTAAAGTATTTTCCTTTCTTGTTGGCAGGTGATTTATTTGTTGAATGTTGTATTCTAGTAGCATATCTAATAGCTTTTTCAAATTGCCTCTTATCTTCTGCACTACTATTACTCTCTTTTTTATATGTATAAGTACAACCACAATCTCCTATTGTTCTTTCCTTATTTCATTCTACGAAAGGAAAGTTGAAGTCACCAGATAGGAGAATAGTCCAGTCCTTGTGATTTCTACATATATCATCCAATTTTCAATTATTAAGTCAAACTCTTTAGTATTAGGAGTCTATATATTACTATGTTCATCAATTTTTCAGATTCAAATTCTACCGCTATTAGTTCACATTCTGAGTTACTATATTTCTCATATATTTTTTTCTTTGTTTTTTTTTGTCTTTCCCTATATATTGCGGTTCCTCCTTGATTCCTATTTTTTTCTATCTGATCTATAAGTTGGAACCCTTTTATTTGATCATCCTTCCCAGTCTCTTGGGAATACCAGGTTTCACTATATTCATTATATCTATTTTCTTTTCATTTTGGGTTAGTTCTTCTAGGTACTCTATTTTTCTTTTTGAGTTACTCGTAACTAAACCCTGCGCATTCATCACTATGATGGTTTGCGTGTTTTCTCCTCTTATTTAATACTGGTAGTAATAAGGATTTTCCCATGTCTCTTTCCTGTTCTGGTATGTTGTTCTTTTTTTCATTTCCAGAAATTCTGACATTAAAAAATCCAACTTTTCCATAATATTTGATCTTCCTTCATCATATTATT
>NC_061107.1:124821529-124849029 GCF_015104395.2 Macrobrachium nipponense
TTGGGGCGTGGGTGTGTACTTCTTGCCACTGTACATTCTACAGGATATGAAGGGGACAAAGATTTATACTCCGCAGTAATACATACATTATATACATGGATGGGTACGCATTATGATGGTTGTGGCAAATTGATTAGGGCGAAACGCCGTTGGCCCTAACAATATTGTCAAAATCATCATATTGTTTTCCTTTTCCTTGATGACATTATCACTATATTTCTGTACAAATATATATAAATACAAATATATATATATATATATATATATATATATATATATAATATATATATATTATATATATATATATAGTGTCTGTTTGTGTGTGTGGTGTATGTATGTCTATGTCATGATATATAACTTCTGTCTGTATATTACTTGGATTTTGAAATGAAGTCGCTAGCAGCACACTATCCTTGTAGGTAGTTTCTGGGACTGATTTGGTGAAGTATTTGGCAATCCTTACTGGTTACAAACTGAGTCATTTAATGCCTATATACATCCATCAGAATTAAATATCGCCTCAATACAGCATAAATTTTCAACTAAATTGTCTGATATCGATTTTATTTTGTGTTCCTTCAGAAACCGACTTAAAACAAGCCTTTTGTCGCTTCCATGACTTCATGTGCAACGTCGAAGTAAAAAAAAAGCTATTGCTGGTCTGTTTCTTGAGAGAATTTAAATCAAAACAGATTTGAGAAGCTATAGTTTATTTCATAATGATTAGCCAAATGCCTGCCTACGTAGGACTTCAGAATAGCGTTTAATAAAGGCGTCGTAAAAAAACTTTGAAGGAATTTAGATTTTGGCAAAAAGGTCCAAACAAAGTTTTTCATCCATTCACATATCTTCCCATTTTCTCTTTTTTTCAGTATGTTTTGATGATATAAACTAGTTTATTTGCTGATCTCGTTTGGCTTTTGCATGAAGTCAGACAAGAAAGTGAAGTTTCTCAGTCTGGTTGGTGTCTCTCTTACTGACCTCTGATGCACATGCATACATGCACATCACAGGGACACACACATACATACATAGATTAGAATGATTAAAAATTGATAAGCAGTGCTATTCAAAGCAACTTTGTAAGAGCAAGATGATAAAGTGGAGACAATTGGCTCACTGGCCATTCGTGAGTGATAGGAATTTCGAAGTATTATGGCGCTAAAAGTATGACAAAGTAGAATCCATTTGTTATATGCGTCCACTGTGGAAAAAATTCACTACTTCTTTTCGTGTTTTTGTCCTGTTTTAATGTTTTATTTCAATGCTGTATATGTATCAAATAATTCCTTCGGAAATTTTCCTGCTAATTTTATCCCCCAAATTTCATTACGGTGAGATAAACAAATATGTTATTTTGTGCGCCAGATTCAGGACTATAATATTATAGCATACTTATAACTGGTTGAACACAATAATATTATTTATTTTAGTAAAATGTGATACAGATAATATCGTATAACAGCTGTAGAGAGAACCAATTGATTTTCCATTTTTTTTAGTTCATCTAGACAAAGTACTTGTGGATGACATCATCTTCAAATAATGATTTTATTTTGGTATGAGACTGACATATACATAACGTTCACGAATTCTCCCCAGTTTAATGATTTAGGATTAAATATTTTTACTCATTTGGATATTATGGCCTATTTTTTTTTTTTTAGGCTAATATGATTCTTCATCTTATGAACTTTTACTTTCTTTTGAAAATCTTGAATAAATACGTTAGCAGATATTCCGTTATTTATAATTAGCTTGCACCAACTATAGCATTTTTCTTGCCTTTGCACACAACTGCTCTTCAAAGCACTCTGTATTTGAGTCTTATATTCGAAAATCCATTTAGCTCAAAAACTTATTTCCCCAATTTGAACCATTTCCTTAGGTTTACCTTAGGTCCATATAATGATCATCTTGGGTTTACCGTAAATCTTCCAAGTGATCTATGACCAGATTGTTCGACCTGCATCTGTACTCTATATAAACTCCTCCTTTTTTTTTTTTTTTTTTTTTTTTTTTATTCGATTGGTTTTTTATTTTTTTTTGTTTTTTACTTGCGCACCCCCTTGTTTATTCATTCCTACTCTTACCTCTCTCTTTACGTTGCGCGCCTTTACCCATGAATACATTTTCAAATTTCTAAACTTTCCATAGATTCCTATTTCAGAAACTTTAACTATTGCCAATTTTTTTTTTCCGTTATACTGATTTCGACTGTTTTAACGTAAATCTACCCGTCTTACATTCATTTATAGCCACATTTTTAACCTTTCAATAGAATTATGATCAGATATGCCTACAACTCCATCATTCGTGACCAACCAATCACACACACACACAGACATACACATCAGTTTTCTTGCTGGTATAAACATTGGATGATACTCTGCTTCCCAGACTATCAACCAATATTCGTCATTCCTTAGATAGGGGTCTCTACATTTAATTTTGATTTGATTTTTTCTGAAACTTTCCCGACGATTTATTAATCCTCATAATTCGTTTCATTTGAGACTTTTTCGCTCTTTCACTGATTTTGTATGTAGATTCCTTCAACTTCTTAAACTCTCATTAGCTTAAATGACATGCTTATATTTTCAGTTCCTAATGTCCTCTTTTGTTAAGAAATAAAAAAAAAGACAAGAAGTAGAGAAAACCGCTCAGACAGTTGAGAAGTTATTGCTATTTTTTCTTTTATATTTGCTCTAGTTCATCTTCGCCTCTTTGGCCAACAAGGGAACATTGAACTACTGAAATAGATTCCTTTCATCACTAACGTTTTCCAGAAATGGTAACCAATTAAGGATGCGAGGCTAACAGACTGCGTGCATTGGTTAGCGATATTTTACTAACATGGTTGTCCGAACAAAATTCGTGTTATTTTTATTTTTATTTTTTTTTTATGAAAACTGTACTTTTAGGAGATCTATTAGTCACGATTCGCCACAATTTTATTTTGTATTTGTCAAATGCATATAAAATATCTACTCTTTAAACCACAATAAAAAAAATTTGCTCTAGGTTATCTTACCGGATATTCAGTGAAAAGCGGAGAGAGAGAGAGAGAGAGAGAGAGAGAGAGAGAGAGAGAGAGAGAGAGAGAGAGGGCTAGAGGGAGGAGATGAACCGAGCGAGAGAGAGACGAGAAAGGGAGAAGGAGAAGAGCGTAATGTTAACTGTCATGAGGATGATGTACGAGTTCCATTTACGATGAAACAAAGCTAGAATAGTCTTTCAACCCCTTGACCGATGACGACCTTGCTCCCATTCGTTATTCCTGACATGTAGCGTCTAAGGTCAGTACTTCTGCTCATTTGTATGTCTGCCGTTTTGCCTGTAGAGCTTGCTTGATAGTTTTACATTTACGATGGTAAAGCGAGCGCTTAAAAACAGAAAGACTGTTGAACAGAGTGACATGAGAGAGATAAAAAAAAAATCTAAAGAGCAATTTAAGACGATTCTATTCTTGTAAAAAGTTAAAATTAAGATAACCACAGAACAATGTAGGCGCATCTGTTATATTCAATGTCTTATAGGTCATACATATCATATGCTATTGGTAATAAAGATTATATCTTATTTATATTATATATTTCGATTTTTGTCTTTTGACTACGAATGCACAAACCAATTTTCTATGAAATCTCGTCCAGGAAGGAAGCTCATATATATATAGACGATATAATTTTCAACTGCAGATGACTTGATTATCCCAAACGTCCTGGATTTAAGCGGAACCATCAAGAACTTGATCTTCCATGACTTTCGATTAGGTCTCATTCAGTGAGGATTATGTCGTTGAAATATCACTTGAGCTTAAATACTGACTATAATCTCATTGATAATTCTATTCATTTGTTGATTTCATGGCCACACCAGTGGGTGGGAGGGAGCAGAGTTCTTATCGGATGTTTGCTCTCTCTCTCTCTCTCTCTCTCTCTTCTCTCTCTCTCTCTCTCTCTCTTCCTTTCGGCACATTTACCTGAGGTGGGTACTCAGTGCTCCTTTGAACGAAATAATTGTGCCTCTGTGGCCTTGAGTTACAGATTCAGGGGCGTGATGCCCTAATTACAATTATATTCCCTCCACGTTATTTTCGTTTACGTGGAATGCATGTTCTCTGTGTGAGAACATCTCCTTGCAAGTATAAAAGGGACTCTTTGGTTGTTCTAACACTGAATTTAACAGATTAAGCTTGTCCATTTGATAACGTCAACTAGTTAAGTTATCCCATTCTACAACCGTTATCCGTATTCAATAAGATAAATAAATCTATGCCAGGTGAAAATGACAAACCATTTGGATTGGAAATGAAAATACCTAAATCACTTTAGGAAAAATAATGTTTACAGTATTAGCAGATGATAGAAGAAAGAGAGAGAGAGAGAGAGAGAGAGAGAGAGAGAGAGAGAGAGAGAGAGAGAGAGAGAGAGAGAGAGAGAGGTCTTTTACCGATGTGGGATGGCTTAAAAATTAGAATTTCTATGAGTATACAAGAGGTCGAGGTCGCCAGTAACTCCATTTAAGATGGTTACTTCATTTCATACCGCTTCGTCGTTTCTTTAGTTTTTTTTTTTTTTTCCCACCAATTTCACCGACTGAAAAATAAAATAATTCAGTATCCATATGTAATTATACAATAAAACTTGTAGGATATTCCAGTCTCGTTCAGAGGTTATTTACAAGTGTAAAATTCCTAATATATGTTTTTAAACGTTAAGATGAAGGTTAAACCTTTCCATCTACTATTCTCTATGATTTAGCACAAAGTCAGTATTTGGTGAGCGTTAGGTAGAATATATATTGATATTTCAATATAGCGTCGTAAAATCTATATTTTTTCTACTTTCCATTCTTCTCTCATCCGATTTTCCCATTTCTTCTTATATTGATTTATTAAAAATGATTTGATAAACGAAAATTCCTCTGAGGTATAAAACTAATTATTGGTTGAAGACTTGGTCATTTTAAAGTTATACTAACTTGTTAAGACGAAATTCAAGTTTCATTTCTTTCAGCACAGCAGCAGTTTCTATAGACACTTTAAAAGGCCAGCAATTTAGATGTTAAAAACGAGTGTAGAAGAAAGCATGCACGCTTCATAGCTCGGATTAACGAACACAACACGCCAGGTGAATCTAAATAAGGTCGTATGGCCAAGGGATCACTGGCCTTGAATCTATTTTCCAGAGAAGGTGAGGGAGGCTCCGTCGGGAAAGACGCAGCTGGTGTTCAGTGAGGGAAGGCGAGGACCTCTGGCGTCCCAGGTTGCACTAGATAAACTGGCTAAATATGCGTCTCGGTGGCCTGAATACCAAAGGGTATGACTAGTTCTGTGGTGGAGTACGGCGGCAGTGATAGAGAACTCTCTCTCTCTCTCTCTCTCTCTCTCTCTCTCTCTCTCGTTTACTTGCCCTCGCTTTATTTTTAGTAATATAGTTATGATCCACATTTCAGATGTTATAAACGAACTGTTTCATATAATCACTGTAGTATGCGGAAAAATAGTTTCAATTTGCACATCTGGTATCTTATTTTCTTAAAGATTTTGCGAAGAGAGAAATGCTTTCAAAAGTCTGTTCATGTTGATTTAATCTGAAGGAATGCTAATTAAATCAGTTATACTTCATTTTAACTAGACAGGTTTTTTTATGCTTCTTTAGTATGCCGTACCGCAACGTTTGGGAGTCAGTTTAATTTTCATACTGATCCGTTAACATATTTAACGACTAATTCTTTTATGTATTCATTTATTTATCTATTTATTTATTCATTTCCGATTTTGTTTATTTTAAAGCTATCTTTCAATTTGTTGTGTTCATTGAAATTTATATTCCCAGTTATTTATTTATTGACGTCCTTATTTAAAGCCAATTGAAATACTTTCTTTGTTCTTAAATACAACCCTTTATTCCTGTTTCATGTCAATTTATCGTCATCGTAGAATTTTAACTATAATATTTAATAATTCGTCATAAGCCAATATGTCTCGGATGTCTACATTTCACGTAAAAAAGCTTTCAAGAAAAGTTGCTTAAAATTCTTCTTTCTTTTTTTGTTTTTTCTTCCAATCTTATGATAAAATGCGCGTCAATTAGACAATGTATTGAAAGTTTTAAGCTATGAATTTTATAATATATTGTGATCTGGCCGTCATTTTCATTTTTTTGACATATCGTAAAAGAAAGAAAAATAATTGAAAGTGGCATTTTATGTTAATTCTCTCTCTCTCTCTCTCTCTCTCTCTCTCTCTCTCTCTCTCTCTCTCTCTCTCTCTCTCTCTTTTCTGCGTAGGGAGGAGACATTATTAGGGAAACAAAACCAAAATAATAAAGCAACAAATAGGAGACGAAGGAGGTACACAAAGATGGAGACGGAAAGTTTAACAACAAACCAACAAACCTTTGTAATATTTTTAGCCTTAAGATAAAGCACAAACATATGGCTAATACACAAAAAATTGATAAAAGCAAAAGCCAACAAAAGCAAATTCATGTGTAAAAATTCCCACACTGAATTAACTGGGGCTATATCCTCCTCTGAACCGCTGATCCGTAAAGGTATGATGCGATGAGTAATATGTAATCAGAGATTTATTACCTCACCAACCATGGTTCATTAGCCTGTATTGTTAAGTAATGTAGTAAGAAACATCGTATGCTCTTCCTTTATCCATTGAGACATTTTGTTAAGGTGAGCTTGATGTTTCGATCTAAGTTATGTGGCACATCAATAATAACTACCGAGTCTCTAATTAAGTTAGAAACTTTCTTCAATGCCTTAGGAACATTCTATTTGGTTGTCAAGGATAGTTGCCACAGAATTTGTACATAATTCAGTTTTCAGAAAGAGGTCTGTGAATGTTCGCTCTCATGAATACCTCGTTTAACGGGATAAAAAAGGAAAAAAAAAAGAAAGGAAGAAGACGTGCTGGATGGTGTCTTTACCTTATTTAATGGACCTTTCCTTTCTATATGACCAATTAGACATAACTGAATAACTTGTCCGTTGAGATAAAAATATCCTGTAAAATAAATGGAAAAATAATCTAATGCGATAAGTTCTTGGAGGATAGTCTCAAATATCCATAAATGATATATATGTATACATACATACATACATACATACATACATACATACATACATACATTACATTACATACATACTACATACATACATACATACATACATACATACATACATACAATATATATATATATCTAATATATATATATATATAATATTAAGTGAATAATTATCACATCGAACGTGATCCATTTATATATCAATTCAAGCTACAAATGTCCTTTAATATCTAAATTCACTTTACCTCCAAATGATATATTTTCATATATGTACCGAAGGGGAATTTTTAAGTTGATAACAATTTCGTCCCCCCATGGGATCGAACCACCGTCCAGGTGGACGGGGACGAAATCAGGACAGTCAGTGACGCTCTGTTGGCCGATTGGATAGCGTCACTGACTGTCCTGATTTCGTCCCCGTCCACCTGGACGGTGGTTCGATCCCATGGGGGGACGAAATTGTTATCAACTTAAAAATTTCCCCTTCGGTACATATATGAAAATATATCATTTGGAGGTAAAGTGAATTTAGATATTAAAGGACATTTGTAGCTTGAATTGATATATATATATATATATATATATATATATATATATATATATATATATATATATATATATATATATATATATATGTCAATGTGTGTGTAAATTTTCGAAATGACACTAAAAATTAGTTCAATATCAAATTATATATAATAATCTCGACAAACATTGGGTTGTGAATTTAAAGACTTTTAATAAATTAAATTAAAAAAAATACAATACAAGAATGCAGTGCAACAATTCTTCAAATCATCTGTTTTGGTGACTCGATAGAATCAGAGTCCGAAACTGTTTACCTTGAATATAGACTATGAGTAAAAGTAACAAACCTTGACAACTAAAGGGTATAAAAAACTGCCATCATATATCTATTGTATCGTGAGAGGAATGAATCAAGTCTTAGTTTCCGATATATTTTTTTTTAGGCCATCTGCATACCAAATCAGTTACGGGGTTTGAAGTAGTAACAGCTCCGCACTTGTTTTTTCAAATACTTGATTTTACACGGTATTCAAACTTTATCCAGCACACATACAAAACATATACACATACTCACCATATACACACACATGTATGTATATATATGATATATATGTATATATATATATATATATATATATATATATATATATATATATATATATATGTGTGTGTGTGTGTGTGTGTGTGTGTGTGTGTGTGTGTGTGTATGTATATATATGAAGAAATTTACAGACACGAAGGATAAGTGAAAAGTTTTTTAACTTTTCCTGCGCATATATATATATATATATATATATATATATATATATATATATATATATATATATATATATATATATATACAAGTTAATTAATAAATCACTGAGGGATTAACGAACGTAGAATTGAATGTAGAACTGAACATATCGAGTTTGTGCATAAAATATTGGTTATTGTTATTCTCTTCGAATAAGACTTATGCCTAACTGTCATAGTGCGGCCGTTTAAGGCGTAATTAGCTCTTCATTTATGACATCAAATATGCCCTGTAGAATCGGGAATAGCCTATTGATTAAAAATAATATATTCAGTTCCTTTATTTGCTTTCACTCCATCGCCAAAAAAGGCTAATTGAAGTGTTTTTATCTTCCAAGTTTAGACACAAGGATTTTACAGTCGAATTCCGGGTACTTTCCACACCTCGCTAAAATGCTTCGATGCACATAAATCTATCCACTAATTAGGAAATAAGATTAACTATGATAAGGTACGTTCACCAGCTGTCTTCGTAGCTGCAGGTTTTAATGCTACTCATACGTATCTCGTGCAGAATGACTATTTAGGAAGTCAATAAGTATAAAAATAGTAGAAGTCAGTATAGCAGATAATAAATACCGTTATGTTTAGTATGTCAAGTATTCATAAAGATCTTACAACTTTTCTAAATATAATAGCATCTAAACATCTGTTGTAAATGTCCTCTCTTAATGAAGATGTTAATTGGACGATCTACGATATTTTTTCTGACAGATGACAATGCACAGTGAACTGTGATGATAAAATTGACATCATTTTCTGGTTTGGTATCGTTCGTTTCAAGATATGAAATTATTCTCTCTCTCTCTCTCTCTCTCTCTCTCTCTCTCTCTCTCTCTCTCTCTCTCTCTCTCTCTCTCTCTCTCACTTTACAGGAGGAGGAGTTTCTATCGATAATAACACTCCTGTGTTAATTTTAAGAACATATGTTGATGTCGAACCATTCAGAAATTATTTGTATATTCCATAACACGATGAACATGTATGCTTTATTTTTATAAATGTAAGCATACAAAATTTCATATATTAAATGTTGTCTTTGTCTCTTGAGCTTTTATTCAAAGGATTCAAACTTTTAATTCTAAAGTTAGGTCTCCCATGACGTCAATATACCAGAAGATATATGAATGAATATTTGCAGAAAGACTGATAATTAGAAGAGATACTTCAAATTATCCAGTGTTCATATGGATATTCATGCTATAACGGGGAGAGAGAGAGAGAGAGAGAGAGAGAGAGAGAGAGAGAGAGAGAGAGAGAGAACATTTTAATAGATTTTACAGAAGTACTTAAGGGAAAACATCATATTTCATCTTCTGAAGACCTCATCTCCCACAAAATTGACCCATAATAATTCAGGGGTAATTATAAATAAAACACGCTCATATCACCGACTGAAAAACCCCAAATTTTCATAAGTGGAAAAATATATAAATCTGAAAACTTTTTCTTCTTAGCTGAAAAATCGCATTTGTTAAACATGTAAGTCTCTTTAAACTAGTTCCTCGCTAGACAAGTGGGTTACGTGCTTGGCTACCGATTTGGTGGTTCCGAGTTCGATTCCCCTCTCTCCCAAAGTGGAATGGGAGAGGATATTGTTTCTAGTGATAAGAAATTCACTTCTAGATATAATGTGGTTCGGATCCCACAATTAGCTGTACTAGGTCCAGTTGCTTGGTAATCAATTGGTTCCTATCCACGTAAAGATATCTAATCCTTCGGGCCAACCCTAACTTTATTTCTCTTTAGACTGCAAAGCATAGGGGCTGAAGTATTTCAAGTGACATGTAACAGAGTTCATAATAACGATATGTTGAGCTTTTCTCTACCATTCATGTGAGGAGAACGTATAGTTATTTGTGGGTAAAGCTAATTTCTATAACTTTTTACAGAATATGGATAATCAGTAATCTATAATATATATATATATATATATATAATATATATATATATATATATATATATATATATATATATATATATATATATATATATATATATATATATGTATGTATATGGTCATAGATAACACGAATTCAGAACATAAAAATCAATATTTTAAGAGCTATTCTGCTAATAAAATATATGATAAAATGTTATGGAAGCCTCATACAAGGCATTCAGTTATTGTATTCATGTAACTTCTGTATTTTAACTTTTTCTAGTTCAAGGTGAGTAATAAAATAAATGATTTTTGCAGACGCTGTTAGAGATTAACCGAGTTAAGTATGCAAGCTAATTTTTAGTTTGAACTTTACTCTTAGGTCATTCAGAAGTAATAGTGAATTGACAGGATAATCATAGTGGAGGAATAATGGATCATGATATACATGTGCAGGTGAGTGCATATACATATTTTTATAATTAATCTAGTTTTTATGGAGCAGAGATCCCGACAGGTAAGCATACAAAAACAAGCCGGATCTCGCAAGCACAGTATGTTAAAAGCCTTCACCCTTTAGGTGATGACAGGTTCGATTCTTGAAGCGAGTCAAGAAATAATTTTGTAGTAAAAACCAGTTCCTTTGTCACCTGAGGTTAAGACTTGCAATTATGAAAGCCGATTAGTACAGTAACGACAAAAAGATAGGAGGAGGTACTACGTTATCAAAGCATTACTAGAATTAAGGGACAAAATAAAATTCTATTCATCAAGAGCATAGTTTTCTAAGAACCTTCTATAACATATGAACAGTGCTTTATACAATCACAGGAGTTGTTAAAAAAAGTACACGCAGCGCTTAAAAAGAACAATATTTTGTGAATTTATAAATACGAGGTAAGGGCATAGGAAAAATTAAACACAAATTCTTTAAAATCTATTTCTTTTACACTACTCATAAAAACTTAGAGTTTGTGAGACCTAGTGAAATCTATTTATTCAAATTTAAGGTGGATATACAGGATCGACGACTAGATGCATGTCCACAGATGAAAACGAATGTACACTTAAATAAAAGTTATATCTACCAACTCTTCTTTAAGCATACATTCATCTGTATCCTTCCATGCATCCTACAAATTTATACTCCACTTCTTTTCTAAACAATTTACTGTTTATCCCACTAATCTTACTTATTTTTTACCATTTTCTTCTTGCATTCACACCAACATTCATTATTCCAATTTTTTTTACTTTCATTTACGCTTAATATTGGAAACAGAAGCTTCAGCCTCTCTACTCTATAAAGGGCTAACTTACTTCCATTTTAAGGACAAACCTTCACACTTTACATTCCCATTCGTCTGACATTTCGCGTCACTTCATCCCTGAGATATTAAGCAGCCACAAAGTCAATACCGACCATAGCCTTATTGCTCTTTGTAAAAACGCAGTCACGTTGCTGTCATGTATTCCTTGACCATCTTCGCTTCCATTATAAGACTAGAGCAGCTCTCAAAAACACCCTCAATGTTGCTTTTGCATCAACTTAGTTATAAGCTTTCTGAATGTCCACCCACGTTACAACTTAAACTTCTAATTTGTCCCCCCTTAACAACAAACTGCTGATCCACGCAGCCTTTTCGTTTTCTTTAACCAACAAAGCTCTTAGGCCAATCTGTTTATCTGTCCTACTCTCTCAGTAATAATGTAACGAACCATAAACTTTATATTGTCCACTATACAATGTGTTAAGTATTCTTCTTACCTGTTTCTCTGGGTGTTTCCCTCTCATGACAGATGATGGATTTAGAGACCAAAACAACGCATTGGTTCCACTTCCATCCTTAAACTTTTAGTATGTATGTATCAGCCACTTCTAAAGCATACGCAGAAGAGTTCACAATACCGTATCGAGCCCCTTACACTTTATTCTTTTTTCATCTCCATTTGTCTAGTATCACCTAGGCCTTATCCTCTCTCATCCTCTCTTCTAACACTTCGAAAGTGCATACTCTTACAATCAACCTTTCAGTCTCATTCCTGACCATATGTTCTAGCCCCATCGAAACACAGATCTATCCTGTCACCTATGTTAACTTTTTAGCCATTATTTGTTGTATCTCGGCATTTTTTCCTCTCAAAAAGCTCGTCTTATTCCATATTATCTAAGAAAAGGCTCATCTCAACAACTTTAGGATTTCCTTAAATTAGATTTGTTCACCTTTCATTTTATAATCAGCATCATGAGCCCTAGTATGCGTTATGCGAGCTGGAACCTTGGGCTGCTGTTTCCACTACCCTTCCGACCCCCTAACTACCCCGCCCCCATCTGGGCCGGACAAACAGGTTTGCAGGAAAAGATTGGATATCTTCCCTACCACCCCGTTCCCCTACCTAACCTACCCCGTCCCTACCCTGGGGTTTGCAGGGGATGGGTGGCTGTGTTATGTCTCCCTTACTGTTAACGGGGGGGGATACACACACACATACATTTATATATATATATATATATATATATATATATATATATATATATATATATATATATATATATATATATATATATTATATATATATATATAGTATATATATATATATATATATATATATGTATATATATATATATATATATATATATATATATATATATATATATATATATATATATATATATATATATATATATACACATATATATACCACAGGAAAATGATGGGCAGAAATCCATACCTAGTGCTTTCACTTTTATTGAGGCATTGTCGAGGCACAAATGAAATACAGTTGGAAAGAAGGTCACAAGGTAGACAAAAAGATCAAGAATACCAGATGGTTAATTGTCAAAACGTAAAATTCAAAGAGATAATCCAGGATGATCCGAGATCATACAGTTACAAACTAAAACCATAGATTTAACCATAAGAGATATGGAAGCTTAGCCATACATCCAAAAACATATAAAACTGAATATATTAATTTTTTTGCTCATATTTATCAACAACTTTCTTAATTATGACTTAAATTTGGAACACTTCCATTGTTTGACTTGATGAAACAAGATTCAATGATATTCCTTTTAACTGTGTCATTGTAAGGGATTAAGGACTTTGCTTGACTCCAGTTAAAAGGATGATCTAAATGTACGGATAATGCGTTCAATATTTGGCCAATTCTCACTGAATATTGGTGTTGTTTGATTCGTTATGAAAGTGATTTTCTAGTTTGTCCATAATATATCTTATCACACTTTTTACAAGGAATTTCATATATCTAGCCAGAAATATCTTTGGAAGAATTATTTATTATTAAACCCTTAACATAAAAATTACTGAAAGGAAGGTTTATGTTGAAAAGCTGTAAAATTCTAGGAATTTCTAAAAACCTTTCATCTTACGGTAATTTGAGAATGTTATGTTTACTAAATTCAGTTTTGTCATTAGTTAAAGAAAATGTTTTCCTAGCGCTTTCCCATTGGTAATAAAGTTTTAAAGTAATATAAAAATAGTTTTAATCTCAGCGTCCATATACTGTGGGCTACAAACACGCAGAGCCCTCAGGAACATCCCCCCAAAACAGAATAATTTAACATTTTGATGGTGATTGGAATAATAATAAACAAAAGCGGCAATGTTAGTTGATTTTCGAAAGACTGAAAAGGTGAAATTACTATCATTTCTATGCACTGTTACATCACGAAAATTCAAATTACAATTTATGTTATAGAATGGACTAAATTATTTAGCTTAATCAGAATTTCCTGGAGATTTTTATGAATTCGCCAATTACAGAAAATATCATCCACATACTTAAACCATTCACTTTTTGGGGCCAAATTCTTGGTAAGAACTCTTTCGAAAAAACTTCAATGTGAATATTTCTAAGGATAGGAGATAAGGGATTACCCATTGCCATGCCAAACATTTGTACAAAAAATTCATCATTAAAACAAAATTTACTATCTTTGATATATAACCGTATAAGACTAATGAGGTTTGCTACAGGTAAAGGAATATCATAGCTTTCTGATTCTTCCTCCAAAAATTCAAGTAAATCATCTACTGGTACTTTTGTAAATAAAGAGACGACATCAAAACTAACCATATTAAAATCAAAATTAAAATTTAAACTATTCAGTTTATTTGTAAAGTCTATGTTGTTTTTACTTGTTAGAAATGTTTCCCACCAAAGATTTAAGAATTTTTAGATAAATTATACGAAAGTGAGCCTACTGAACTAATGATTGGTCTGTCTAGCAATATTTCTCACGTTTATTGGATAATAGTCTTCCATTCCGGCACCTCCCTCACGACACCCATGTATCATTTTCTAGGCGTTCCTTTCCTCCTTCCACCTAATTCTTCCTAATAATATACGCTTCACCAAACTTTGGTCCTTTATTCTTCCTACGAGACCAAAAATCTCAAAACTCTTTATTCCATCCCAAGGGCTTACAAATTCTATGGATGTCCCCGTTTCTTACTGCTTTAATTATTCTGATTCCATAGACGCAATCAGTTCATCTCAGTAGCTTCAAACGTTTTCTCTCTTTTGAATTCTTACTTCCCTTTCACGCAAGAGCGCTGTCTAAACCATTCATTCTTACAGTCCACCTTTTGTACAAGGCCTTGCGTGTCAATCACCTCTTCTTACATTCTACTATCATTCGTTAAATCTATTCATTACTACAATACGAAGAAATTCATATTATTCGTCTTGTCTGTAATGAAAATAAACAAAGGCAATACAATTTTCGTCGAGATCTAGGAACACCCCCAAAAATGGTTAAAATGACAGTGCATGAATAATTATCAACTAACGACCGAATTAAAAGTTTATTGTTGTTAAAGGTGGTTACGAGATTTCTATACAATTTTCTTATCTAAAACAAGGAAAAAAGAAATCATGAAGAAACGAAAAATAAAGGGAAAGATTAGAATTTCTGTCATTTTTTGGCACGCATGTAATCGTTTTATAGCTTTAATAACAATTGATAATACTGTTGTTATCTGAGGACTGTTTTTTTGACTAAGGTTAATTGGGCAGATTAGTATCAAAGTTTAAGGTGACCTTATACTCAGCGCTCTGAAAAATACTTATTGAAGTTGGGGAAACAAAAAGATGGTTTGTATACAAAAGAAGAATGAGATTTAGGTATACGAGAACGTAGTACCCCCCCCCCCCCCCCCCACCACCACCACCACAAAAGAAATGAAATTTAAACTCATATCTTACATGCAATTCTATATTTATGTAAACTGCATGCGCAATGTATGTTAAAGCCTAACCTTTGCACACTCTCATTCTATAATATATATATATATATATATATATATATATATTTATCTCTCTCTCTCTCTCTCTCTCTCTCTCTCCTCTCTCTCTCTCTATCTCTCATCTCTCTCTTCTCCTCTCTGTTATATATATATTATAATAGTGAGCCTATATAATAATTAATAGATAGATTATATATATAATATATTATATATATATATATATAATATATATAAGAAATTTTTTTTAACGAATGATATTATATTGTATATAATGATTTATGTTCTGATAGATATTATATAGATGGAGATATATATATATATATATATATATATATAATAGTAATATATATATATGTATTATATATATTCATATATAATATATATTATATTATAGTATATATATATATATATATAGATCCCTATATATATAATATATATATCTAATATATATTCTCTATATTATATGTAATATAATATAATATATATAGTATATATATATTATATATATTTCTCTATTATATCTAGAGATATATATAGAGATATATATAGATATATATATATATATATATATATATATATATATATATATATATATATATATATGAAAAAACCCTGTTACATGACAATATGAAACGTTTTCCCTAAATTTTTGTCTCTCCTGAGCTAAATATTTTCTCAGAAATGCTATGTAATGCGGGTGGAGGTCCGTAGGTGAAAAATGACCAGGTCTCGTGACCCTGACATTTCACGAAATCAGAGCACTGGAAGTCATAAAAGGACAATGGGAAGGAATCTTGCGAAATCTTTTATGTTTCCTATAATGAAATATCAGTATATAAAAACACGAATGTATATCCTTTAGTAATTTATTTTCGTCTTTCCAAACTTTTATACATATTTCACGATGATTTCTTTTTTTTACCAATAATGGGTGAAATGAGTTTTTGTTATATTATTCTATAACGAAATTTTCCGTGAGAGGTTACCTAAGCGTAAATAATATAAATGTTTTAAATGATTTTTTTGAAAATTGATGATTTCCATTAACAAATTCTGTTAACTGTGGTTATTAAGCTACAATATTTTTGTAATAATACTTCAAGCGTGGAATCAATGGAAGCGGTAACAAGGTTATTTGTCTATCGAAACACTGAATTTGTAAAAACTTATTAGTCATTTAGATAATCATATATTTAACTGTTTATCTATCTGTCCTTTTTGTAATTTGATTGTATAATATTAAGATACTCAGAAGCGTTAAATACATAGTAAATATTATTTATATTTATTAACAACTTCTCTCTGACCGTCAACACATCATTAGGAGATACAAGAAAAAACTATTATGGATTTACTTATCTATGAATTTAAGAGAGATCATCAATATCTACATCTGGAAATACCTACCTGGGTCTCATAGGTCTTATCTCTGATCGACCTTGATCTCGGAAAGTGTTAAACGATAATGATCTCTTATGGATAAAATATTCCATTTTATGAAGTAGAATAAGAGAGAGAGAGAGAGAGAGAGAGAGAGAGAGAGAGAGAGAGAGAGAGAGAGAGAGAGAGAGAAAAGCTGGTATGCTCATTATGGTAGAATAATAATAGAATAATAAAAAATGCCACGTCTGTATATCGTAATGTGAAATATTCTAGGTTAAAGCAATTTTCGACGAGTTTGGTTGTCGTAGCAATAACTATTTCTTTCCTGGCAAATCCAAAACAAGATGAAGAAAAAAAAGAAGAAGAAGAGGAGGAGGAGGAGGAGGAGGAGGAGGAGGAGGAGGAGGAGGTGAGGAGGAGGAGGAGGAGGAAGGAAGGAGGAGGAGGAGTAAAAAGTTGTCCACCTTCACGGCCACGCCCGAAACGAGGGCAGGTCAGCCAGACTGCGAGAAGGGTAGGTGGCGTAGGCAGGAACCTAGTTTTTGATTAACAGTGCCAGCATTTGGCATCGTAAAATTCTGCTTCATAGTTTCTCTCTCACACGTCTTATCTTTTTTCAGATATTTTTTTTTTATTTTCATTTATTTCATATCATGTATATAAACCCACAGGTATCCATTTCGATGTTTTTTTTTTTTTTAGTTTTTTTTTTATTTTTTTTTATCTTCTTCCATTACTGTTATTTCTTTCATAGCATATTTGTGAGCCCCATGGTACATATTTTCATTATTCCTCAGGTCAAAGTTAACGACATTTTCATAGACGGTTTTTCTTAGACCACACTCGTCAATTTTCTCTCTTTTGTTAACAATATTGTCTTTATTAGAGTAAATTTTTCATACATTTTTAATAAGGATTAACAGTTTCAAGAATATTGCTGATTATACTATGATAACGTTCAATACCTTTACTATAATTTTCATTGTTATTTTCTTATTATCCCCATTTGTTTAGAATTCTTTAACAATCAGATCATTATACAGTAATTTAAAATTTTGATTACTATGAAGAAATATATTCTCTTAATTTAATACATCTTAATTGTAATAAAACGTTTTAGTTTCGTATAAAAAAGGATGACCAGAATATGGTATCAGAATTGGGGTTCTCGTGATATAAATAGCACTTCTTTCATTTGAATTGTGGCTACTCTTACTGTGAATCTGAACCATTAAACAGCCGAGTGAGTAGTGCCTTATGTAACCAGACTACGTAAAAATATCGGTCATTGTACAAGTATGTAAGAGGAGATAATAAGCCATTGCAGATTACGTGTTGGGTCTTAAACAGATAGCGGCTGAGGTCAAGTTATATTGAAGAGAAATTTTCAAGGTGAACTTAAACAAGTTTGCTCCCATGATGTAAACGTATAGAGTTCAAAGCTGTTACTTCTTAAAATGTAAATGTTGCATGACCTGGTTCAGAGAAAAACTTCATTATGGTTAACACAAATTTCATAAAGATTATATTCTTAGTCAAAGTTATTGGCTTTCTGAAAAATGAGAGTCTTCACATGTTCCTGCGTTTCTCTGAAAATATAATTCAACGTGTTTCACTTTGGTAACAAGCATTAGACAGGGAATAACTGAAAGAAATTGTTTTATAATGGGGTGCAAGCTTGTATAACAATATATGACAACAGTCTACTAAACGAAAAATCTTACTGGTACTCTGTTATGGAACAACAACTGAACAATCCTCCTGCTAGGAAAGACAAAGATTTAAAAAGAATCAGAACGTAGACGCATATTATTTTTTTACAAGGCTTGGTCTCACTTTCCTTCTTTCTGACGTCGACTGTGAAAAAAAAATGCTGATGTTGACAAGATGACGACTGTAACATTTCATTTCAAGATAAGAAAAATACCACATCCTTCTTGTTGAGTATACTCTAGGTCTAGGGCGTTTTTTTGTTTTTTTTAAAGTGTGTGGGTATGTCCATCTTGCTATGACATCTTCATATACTTTTTTTTATTAATGACATATTGAAATGGCAACCACACGACCTAATCTAGCTTAATCCTAATGAAAAAGAACGCGGCAACGAAAGTGTTAAGAAAATTCCAACGCTTGGCAGTAAAATGAAAGGAAGAGCTGCTGCGTTGGGTAATTCGGAAGTGGCGGTCTGCCTGACTGGATGAGGAAGCCAGATTGGGAAATAAAGGATCTAGGGAAAAAATAGGGGCGGGGACACTGACTGCATTATCACACTTCCTCCTCAGATATAAATCACTCTTATGGAGACAAACATAACTAAAAAAAATAACTTTAAATGAGACGAATATTGCGAACAAGTGCGAATACAACCAATTAAAGCTTTAGCAGTCAGGAAAAAAGCTCTCTATTTCGGATCAAAGTCTATAATTTTCTAGAAAAGGTTTTAGCAATTTGAAAAATTTACGTTCTCTAAGAAAAGTTAATTTTGACAGCCTTCAGTCAGGTGCCATATAGTATAGGTACTACCTTTCTGTAACGGTGGGTGCCTTATTGAGCAAAGAACACTATACTCTGTTTTTTTCTATCTGTCCATCAGTCTGTGGTGTTTTTGTATGGTAACACTGCGTCCCGGGCTTTAGATAGTTACATTCAGCTTACATTCAACGATTATAATAATATCCCATTTCGAATATTAACGGTGTAATTCGCATTCAGTAAATTATTAAAACACTTTTCAGTTGCAAATGTACACCCAGATATCCTTTTATTTACCTAAAACTTACACATTGCGTAACTATCTAAAGGCTGGGACGCAGTGTTACCATACAAAAACACCACAGGCGGATGGACAGATGAAAAAAAACAGAGTATATTTAAACATAGAGTATTAATGTTGTGTTCAAAACGCTAGGAACTATTGGAAACTTGTTAATTAAAAATTCATCGGGAAATGTATTTATAAGACTCCATGTAAACAATGTAATAACATGCACGTTGGACAAAGTGGGAAGGCTCTGGCTCTTGTATAAACGACACGAATATAGTGTAAGACCCGGTAACATGTCAAATGTACTGTTTGTGCATATGGATAATTGTAATCATGGTATTAATTGGACAGAATCAAAGGAAATTATGTTTTGCAAGGATCCAGTGAAAAGAAATGTGATATAATCTTGCATAATTAAAAAAAAGAGTGCGACAATTTATTAGATATCAGCCTAGGTTTATAAATAAAGTTGATGAGATTTTAACGAAGAGTATTTTAAAACATCTAGGCTGTTAGGGATTACCACTGATCGGCAGTTGTTAGCCTTGTTTGTCCTTTGCCTTGTTTGCCACGAAGTCTTCTTGCGACTATTTGCACCTGAACCCTGATAAGGTGTAGAAATACATGAAAGCGCTTGGTTCAAGTCATTTCTTTTCACCCTTCTCCTGGCTGAATGCACATATGATCATCAGACGTCTACTGTGATTTATTGCAATGCAGTATTTTATATCTACAGTACATATACTCTTCCTCTAAGCAGGTCATTGATTAATTCTAGAAGACATGAAAGACTACATTGCAGACAACTGTATCCCTCTATGAATACAGTGTCTGAAAGGAAATATTCTATTCCGTGAAAATGGCAACTCTTTAAGAAATATCAATATTTCAGCACAAACATTTTTTACTTTCATGATTTTTCGTTAACTATTTCGGATATTCTAAAAAAATATAACTATATCATATAGTCGAATGACAAACTGAGATGCAAGGTGTTAGATCCATCACACTCCTCCCTCCTTATATATGATAAGGATGTCGAAAGTTCGAATCTCTTCTATCTTTTTAATAAAACACAAAAGGAAACTCTTAAGTTATGAATCATGGAAACCCAGTACCTGTTTAGATAATCAGCCTCAGTAAGCTGACCTAATGCAAGTTAACCAATCTTTTGTATATCAAACACCGAGTTGAAGATCGGGTTTTAAAATAGGAAATTGAGTTCATCACAAATTAATAGTTATTATAAGTTTTTTTATGGCAATAGGCCTGTCTGGTTACTCTAGTGCTGACGAGAGCTAAGTACGAAGACTATTTGGCAGAGGATAACGCGTGTAAGGCCTTTTTACCCCGATGAAGAACAAAAAACCTTAACTTAGCTGTATAATTTTATGTTAGTGAGATTTTGGATGGCTGATAACTTTTGCTTGTCTGTCTGATAATAATCGTTCTGAAAAATTCCCAAAATTTTAAACAATTCAACAACAATTAACTGGCAAATTTACATACGGCTTCCGAAAGGGGATTCAAATTTGAAATTCAAATCTCATATTGGTTTTTATAGGTGTTCCATGCCCTTTCTTACTTCTACAAGCTATCGCGTATATTTGGCGCGTCGGTGTTGGAATGTGAATTTATGAATTCATGTCAGTGTGGACAGCATCTTTCAATCTTACATGCATCTTAACACACTCACACACAGACACACTCATGCACGCATACACCCTCACACAGTTACACATACACAAATATATGTCATTTCTAATTTGAGAAGTGGCACCAGATGGTATTAACCCTCCGATTCTTAACTAGTCTTTAAGGATGAGGCTGCTAGCCTTTGACTATTTCTGACACTGGTGGCGACCAACACGGTCGTCTCACTTCCACTTCCAGATACATAATACACTGCCAGGTCACACAGAGGCACAGCTGACCCCTCGTTTGGCATGCATGATTACAACTGACCACCCCACGAAGCCCATAATTCTTTTCAACAGCCCTTCATAACACAGAAGAGTCATTAAGTATTGAGCAAGAGCCTCATCATTTAATGCTCGTGACCTCTTCCAGTTTCGTGCTTCTTTTGACGTAACAATCTTCATTTCCAATTTTCTTTTTTGTCAGCTGACAATTACTTCAACTCTATTACATAAGTGACCTTCTCCCTGCTGAATTATATGAGAAAACTATGAAGTAATTTGCATTGCGTAAGTTCTGAGTATGGACTGTGAAACTGGGTTTAGTTAATGGAAATGGCATCACAAAGCGAGAGAGGAGAGAGAGAGAGAGAGAGAGAGAGAGAGAGAGAGAGAGAGTATGTTATAATGTTTTTATCTATATCGCTGCAATTGATAAAGCAATGATTTTCCTGTTTCTTTTAATCAATGCAATATCTAAAAAAAGCAAATTGCAATGTGATTAAAATAATGTCATATGTTTTCGTTGATAATTTCTCTTCATTTCACCCCCTCTTCACCTGCTTCCCTAAGATGAGAATGAATTGTTGAAATCAAAATAATCAATCTAATCACAAACCCTAATTAAGATATTGAGAATAAGACGTTAGATCTTCTGAATAACAAATGACAATACTCAGGTGAAAGTATTCACCAACTTGTTTAATAATGAATAAGATGAGTGATGAATCATGATGAATCACTGATATTCTTTCTAGAAGGACCCGACAAGAGAAGCTTAGGAATGTTTTTCATACACACAAAGTAAACTTTGAACTTTTGGTGTCTAGTTCTCACCGCCTTGAAAAGTCCTTAGTGGGCATTGGCAGTTATGTTTCAGCTATTTCTGTTTTTTTTTTTTTTTTTTGGTAAGGAGAGATTTAGTTCCTAACGTTCAGCAGGTACTCACAATTGATAAATACACACACACACACACACAAACACACACACACACACACACACACACACACACACACACACACACACACACACATATATATATATATATATATATATAATATATATATATATATTCTCATTGCATGTTTTTGTGCATGTAGATTCTTTTACTGTATGACGGCACTTTTCTAATTTCCTGTATCTTTTTTTGCCATCCCGTCTTCAAGAATGAAATTATTGCTATGCCAACAGTTGTTTCAATCTTACATTCATGTCACTTGTCAGGGCTAGTCCTGTCACAAACTAAAGATTTGAAAACAAATTCCAAGCAAAATGTTCTTAGTAGTACTAAACCTTATAGCGCCATTTCATCAGACTACCAGTTGTACAATTGGTCACGAGAAAGCATTTCACTTGTACGGTAAGAGCGTTCCTTGAAAGGTGAAAACCGGATTTTTAATGAGAAAAAATAAGTTATACCCTACTTAAGGGATGGTCAACACATTTAATGAGACCTCCCCTTCCTTTTATTTCCTCATTAAGAAGAGCGTCAAACAGAGCTTGAATTCAGCACGAATGGTGATCCCACCTAGGAATCCAAAAACATCCACATCCAGTAAACACATGGAGGTTATTTATTGCAACGTTTTGACTGACAGATATTTTCCGTGCGACAGATAAGTGAGACAATGTGCATCACTGTCTACCTAGTATATATATACTGTATTCTGTGTATCATATTGACAAACTGGGAGGAGCCAGCTAACTGCCACGTGGGTACCAAGATGATGGCAGTACAGCAAAGGCTGACAAGAGTGAAAACTTTAGGGTACTTTAGACCATTCCCAAGCTAAGTCCGACATTCTATTCCAGAAATCAGGAATCAAAAGTAAGTCGCTTCTTCCTCAATTTGACTCTGAAACGACGATTCAAATATTAAATGAAATTGTTATGGTAATCCATCTCCCAAAAATTGTGGTGTCTGTGGCTAAGGTGGTAGTCTCTTTATTTTCGGTATTCTGTGTGTGTAAGAATGATACCAACCTCAGAATAGGTCAGGTGAAAAAAAGCAACCAAGACAAAATGCTGATGAAAGCTTGGAAAAAGCTTTCTGCTGAACCAAGGGTTCTCATAACGTGCCAGTGGTAAAATTGGCTACTTGTTTTTAATAGTTACCTTATTTATGCTCCTTACTAGTATTACCTAACACTGTCTTCCTTCTACACCCTCAACTTAAATTTACTTATGGGACAATATTGATGTCATTCATTCTGCTGACTAGTATCTTCAGGGCGAGAAGCTGACCGTTTTGTGCAACGGAATAGTAATTTTTGAACATCGGTAGACAAAATGCATTAAAGTTTGGTGACTATATTGAATAATAATATTATAATATTCCTCAATCTACTTGGGTGAAGCTGAGGATATTTTGAACGCACCTAATTGTTCGCCTTAGCCGGTATCTGAATAGATTCGTGTTGTTTTTTCTTAAAGTGACTTCGATGATTTTATCGGATTTTGGGAATAATGCATATTTAACTCTCCTTCTTTCCCTAGGGAATACTGGGAGCGCTCGAGGCTAACAAACAATTGATCACCACGATCGAGAGAAATAAAGGGAGGCACCTGTTTCTTTGAAATTCCAGAGTGGTTCTGTTGACCTAAGCAGTGAATTTACGCGCTTTGGTGTCGGTCGGCTTTTGCGAGGCATTGCTGGGTAGAAGAGAGAGAGAGAGAGAGAGAGAGAGAGAGAGAGAGAGAGAGAGAGAGAGAGAGAGAGAGAGAATGTATACCCTCGTAATATTAAGAACAGAAGATCCTTAACAGTGGTTTCTCGGCTCGTACGATTAGGTGATAGCATTCATAAGAAAGTTTCTAAGACATCCTCTCCAATTTAGTAAATTTATGAAATTCGTGCTTTGGCTGGTCGAAATTTCGTTTACGGTTGTTAAATTTAGTTTTTGTATATATGTCATTTTTCGTGAGGTTGGTCATAGATGTTATTTTTCAATTTACAGGTAATATAATGAATATCTTTTGACTAGTATTTATAAAGATGACGTTTTCATATCAAAGTTTTGAAACGTAAGCTGATAACGGTATTAATTTTTCCCATTACTGATTGAAAAAGATACCGAAAGCGCAAATCGAATATTTATTCGAAAAATTTTTAGCAAAGAGAAAGCAGTTGAGTTCTCATGATGAAAGCTAAGTATTTAGTTAAAAAAATATCGAAGCGGTAACTTTTTTTTTATTGTCATATGGTTATACAGCATACAGATAAAAGTACACAAATATAATTCTTTTTTATTGCTTATTCAATGCTAGAACCATTAGACCAGAAAAAAATTTCAGCAGAAAAATATATAAAACCACGGGAAAAACGATTAAGTTTGAAAAGTTCTCAATTGAAGGTGACCTAGTAAGAACTGACCATGAAAGTCGTAGGCATTTTCTTTTTAGTAAATGGTTAGTAAGTGGTGTGTTTTAATTATTGCGTTAAAAAATGATTTCAAAAGTGCGTTTTTAATTCAGTGTTCACAGAAACAATGTTTTAGTAAACTTACCACATGAATACGAGGAATATCATTATAGCCTAAGTGACAAACATACATACATTCCCCGAAACTTATCAAAAATACGAACAAATAATCTTGTGTATATAGATGAAGACGTGTGGATATATAAGAAAAATTCAGCTGATTTTTGGCCCATAAATAAGCGAAAGCCTATGAAATAAAGTTACTCGAAAAGGAGAAGTAAGAATTTAACTAAAGAGTGGACTCACCTGATACAATGTCCAGATACATTGCATCACTTTAAATAATATCTAGGCTGCTTTTTTTTTTTTACATTTTTAATGTCCTATTGATCCTCTGAAACTTATTGAAGGCTTATTTTTTATGTGATTGAACATCTTTGTTTTTTATGTAACGTAAATGAGAACAAAAACTGAGGTAACAAAGTCATATGCCATATTTTTTATTATGACGGCTTTATTGAAATTGTATATTTATCCATCATAGTTTCATTCTAATAGCCAGCGAGCTACTGTAAATAATTCAAGCAATGTTTCAATAAGAAACGGAATCGGTGTGAAAATCTAGCTGTTCATACTGGCCCTCATTATATTACTAACGATAGTATGATTTAAAGCATCGTCACAACATCGTTAAGGTCCTCCTTCCAGACATGCTGTATATAATCACACATGCATTGTATTACTGACAATGTTGTAATATTTAAGAAACTTTCCAGTTTCTCATTCATCTCTGGCCATACCTCTATTTACGTACAGAACCTGACTATTTACTTTAACTAGTGAGAGAGAAATTATTTCGGAATGCACATTTTCAAGTTCAAATTTCCATGAGGAGGACAAGTTTTTATTGCTAAGTATGTTTACTCCTCTACACCTGAAGTAAATCCACTTTCTCTTTTAGTTCAAACAAACAAAAGCTGAAAGAATTTTGTATCAACTTCAGCCAAAGTGGTATGCATTCATTGCAAATTAACTTTTTTTCTGATATCTACAAAGTAAATAAATTAGCTCTATTCGAGGCAAAACGATGTGGAAAAATATTGGTGGAGTAAACTTTCTATTGCTAAAGAAATAAAGAAATCAACTCGTTGAAAGAATATGGTCAATCGATGATATGACGTATGAATTGGAGATATTAAGCACATGTACTAAAATGACCGGAACTCCTTTTATTTGTGCAAAGGTTTTCTAATGGAAGTATGAATCTTCTCGTGTTGTTTTTTTAATACTGAAAAAGGGATATTACTTATGGGTAACCTCTTGTCCCTTCAAAACTGAATTACACATGAAATAATGAAGTCGAATTTTAGAATGGTAGAAGAAACTCAGGTTCTCGGAAATATCTGTTAAACTGGAGTTTTTTAGAGCCTGAGTTCATTAACTGATCTGGCGAATCTGATTTGACGAAAACTTTTTTTCCTCTTAAAGATAGTGAAAATATCAAGAAGATACGCGAAACGAAATTTGCATTATCTGATAAAGGACTGAGCAAATAAGAAATATAAAGACAATATCTTTAACATATTAAGGACGAAGACACCAGGTAACCTCTGCATTTTAGTTTTTTTAGGCGAGACAGTACTCTAAGAACCGAATTTAATAGATGAAAAAAATCAACATCAACTGATTACATTTCGCTTATCGGTCGTCGCATAACTGAGCAGGGAACTTTGTTTACCCTCAGTGGCAGAATTTCAATGCATAACCTTTCAAAGCGTGAGGTGTGAATGGTCAGGCTTATGCATACCCGAAGCGGTTGTTCAGTGAATGCATACACTTGCAAGGAATTTTGTAACTATCACTTTTTATGATATGCATATATCCTGAAGCAGAATTTTTTTTCTTACCTTAAGTTTTTGTTTTCCTGAAAACCGCATTTCAGTGTTATGTAACCAATTCGTAACAGCATATCATTTTCTGCGTGTTATTCGCAGTCCATATAAATATATTTCACGAAGAAATACCGTTACTCTTTCTTCTATTTTACTAGATAAAGTGGTATCTTTATGATCATGACTTTTGATGGCTAAGTTCTAAAAGGGACGTTTCATGTTATACAAATATACAAAGAATCACGCAAAATGCAAACTAAGCAAGATTCGACTCAGAGATTAAACTCGTCTAGGATTCCTTGAGCTCTTCGGATTAAATACTTCCTATGAATATTGTAGGAAGTGTTCATGTCAGAAGTGACCGAATATTTATGCTAATGGAGCAAGAAGCCTGAAGTCATCTGCGAAAAGATGAGTAGGTGTAAGTCGTCATTAATTTTTATGAAGCCAGTGTCGGGAACATTTATCGAATAAGAAAGCATTTATGAGTGAATACAATGGATTTTTGAACAGCTTGAACAATGACAAGAGAGCGAAAAAGGTAAACTCCAAACCAGA
>NC_061107.1:124854029-124894029 GCF_015104395.2 Macrobrachium nipponense
AGATTCTGTAAAAGGCATGGGGTTAGGCTTTCTGTGATAGGCCCAGTCAGTCAGGCAATTTCGTTTGAAACCTTTAATGTTAAGTTGGATTTCCAAGTACCTTCCTCCTCACATATATAAACAGAGAAGAAAATAATTCACCGTAACTGATGCACATGCTTCGAAGCCTTAATAATCTTCATCCATAAATATTTTCTGTAAAATAAAATGCGACAAATGTTATGGCAACAAAGGGCTTTTATTTCAGAATATACGTACACTTGTCCTATTCTGTAGTACAGGTTTGTCGAAAAAAAGTTCTCAACAATTCTAATTTACTGATATTACTCTGGATAATTAATTAATGTTTCATTCTTTATATGCCAGCAGCCCAGATATAGTATAACATTTTAAATTATAAAGATGACTTTAAGAAAAATGACAATCCATATGTGCAACATATAAAGATAAATTCCGAAAGAGACTCTTTATTGTATAACGACACCATTAGGTACTGACAACATTGTCTCTTCGACAGGGAAGCTCAAAGAACTTTGAAAATATTGATGTCATAGATTTCCAGAATATATAAAAACATATTGGGAAATGATTGATTGCTATTAGTTTGTGATTATCTACGCTCCTTGTCTCATTAGGTATCAATACATTCTGTGGGTAACGTTCATTATTATTAGCTCTGAGAGTAGAGACAAAACAAATTTATGTTAATACTCTACCGACGTTACCTTAAGAGTCGTCCAATTATTTACTCCTCAGAAGATATCTCTTAGAGCCACAGTTGAAACATATAAGAAAAAATATTCAGGGTTTACATCCTACTTTCTTGGCCACGTAAAGGGCACCAGTTTATATCGTAAATGCTTGATACCTTCTTTGACCGTCGCTTCTGTCTCACTGACGTACACCATTCAGGGATTGACTTCTCGTGTAAAACGCATTATACTGATGAAAAAAGATTCGCCTTCAAAAGCGTTAGGACATTTAGAGAGTTTAATATCTGGCAAAGATAATGAATAAGCTATTAAATAAGTGAGCTGACATTATAAAAATAAAGGTGATTAATTTTTCCGTGTTTTTACCAGGATTATATCGCACTTTTGGGTTAAGATTTACTCTACCTTTGCTGAAGACGCTAAAAGGACCTGTATTCTGAGAATCTTTTATTTCTAATGCTGTTTATCAAGTAACACACATACCCACGCACTTATGTATATATATATATATATATATATATATATATATATATATATATATATATATATATATATATATATACATATATATATACATACACATATATATATATATACGTATGGTATATGTATATATATATATATATATATGGGTATGTATATATATATATATATATATATATATATATATATATATATATATATATATATATATAATACACCTTCCTTTTCGCCATAAGGGTAGAATCTCATTAGTTGCCTTTTAGCTCCTGATCTGTTATTAGGTAATAAAGCTCCAAACCCATTGACTAGATATTAAGACACAGTAAGGTGAAACATGCCTACATACCTTCGTCCATACCAGGGAATCAACCCAAGGTTCAATTTTATGATTACGCGAGTAACCTAATTATTAGTTCACTAGCCTCTGTCCTTCTGAGTCTCTTAATATATATATATATATATATTATATATATATATATATATATATATATTATATATACATATATATATATATATATATATATATATATATATATATATATATATATATATATACAAATTTTTGCTGACTGCCGTTCACAATATAGTATAGTTGGTTGAATGAAAAGCCATTAAAAGCAATTTGTATTTGTTATTAGCTGAAATAACAATTCATTGTCGATCCGCTCTGAATTGCAAAATATTGGAAAGATAAATGAAAACTAAGATAAGAGTTCATGTAACTAAATGCACACTCGCACACACAGGGAGAGAGAGCAGCTTCTTCTCTATCTTCATATTTCTGCCCAAGTACAGCAACACGATACTTGTATATGTTATGAAATTTTGCCCCTAAATGAATAAGAAGACAGCGTTTTATTGAAGCAAAATTTGTACCCAGATTTTGCTTACTACATATGATAACCCGAATTAGGAGTATTTTCTCCTTTCTGTCCACAACGTTTTCTCCAGAGAGTCGCAAACTGTGGCAGTAATTGGGTAAACAGATGTGGTGACTCCACTCGCGTCATCTTCAAACTTGTAATTAACACTTTCTTCCCGTCCCCCCCACCTCTCTCTCTCTCTCTCTCTCTCTCTCTCTCTCTCTCTCTCTCTCTCTCTTGTTGTTTAAACGGTTTTATAGCCGTTAAAAAGGCGCTTTAACAAAGTATATTCTCACTTAGTAAATTCTTTACCGCAATCTGGCTTTCAGGTGAAAATTAAAAGGCCACTCACGTTGTGCTTTGTAAATATTAGAGTATTGTTCTAAGATCGAAATCAGAGTCAAGGAAACGAGTTGTCTTATTGACCTTTTGACGACTCTAGTGACTCCGTTGACAAGGTAACGAAAATTGTCTCAATTTGATAAGCAATATGACTGAACAAGAAAATGCTTTCATTAGATGAACAATAACATCAGTAATATTCGTGGTTTGTTAATATCCTTTCTTCTTTCCTATAAATTTACGTTCTCCGGTGTTAGAAACCTCTGAATCTTGTACTCGTTTGTGAATGGACTGAGTTGGAAGAATATAAGTTAGACGAGACTAATATCAGTTTTATAATAAAATTATTGTAAAAAAATTATTATATTCTTCAAATTAATTTTCGTTTTGATTACGAAATCTTTACTTTCAATATATCTAAGACAGTTCAAGTGGTAAATTACTTATAGCACAGATACTGCTACTAAGCAATAAAGAAAAAGAAGGGAAAGAGAAAAAGACCTTACAGATAAAAATATAAAGAAGGGTTTTCGGTCAGTCGTCGTGCAGGCATCAGTGGTCAAGGTGCACATGCCCTGAAGAGAAATTGCATCCGTGAAGCCAGACATCTTGATTTAAACAGGTAAATGAGGTCTTCAAGATAAGTTATCTTTCGATTTATTTGCTCTTTAATAATCTGAACGAGTTTACGTTTTATAAGAATACAGTCCTCAAGAGGAATGTAAAATTTTAATTCTTTGTATTCCCTGGAACTTGACTTTCTATCTGATGAGAGAGTTGTTGTTCTATTTCATACCTTGCAATAAAATGCAAATTGAAATTCTTGTTCTCACTCTTTCTTTTTGCTAGTTATAACCTCTTCATGACCTTTCAGCTCTCCTCCATTCGTGATATCGTGAAGATTTTTTTTCTAATTGAGTTCGGTTTGTTTCATCCAATCATTATTTTATTGACCAAGTGAGCTTTTTAACATAAAGTGGTAACCTGATAAGGTAATAAACTTCAGCAAAATATTTGAAGCTGCAGCAGAATAAACTTTCTTTAATGAGTTGGTGTTAACATTTTATTATCATTATTTTTATGACTGATGAAATTCTGCATGAGTATTTAAATATGTACCATTAAATAATCAAATAATGCTATAGGGTTTACTTAAACGCCAAATCCTTTGTTGTTAACCGTCTAAATCACGCTTAATATACAAAATATTTCATATTTTTACATGGCGATAGGAAAGACTAGTCATCATTAAGACTTGGTATTTTAATTGCCCTACTCTTGGTATCGGCAAACTGTCTCTCATGCCGTCCAAAGTAATGTAATAAACATCACTTATGTGAAATATTTTTCCTTTTAACCTTATTACTTCAATAAAATCTCAGAGTTTTTGGAGGTGTTCAGCTTATGGCGCCAAACGTGGGGCAACACGAAGAAAGGTACTTAACGATGGTGCAGACGATCCTTATAAGGATAATAACTTTTTCGTCTTCTTTCCCATCGTCATCCCTACACTAAGGTGTCGGTTGCCTAATGCGCCTTTCCTTACAGCATTAAGCATGGTTTATAATTTGGCAAATGGGTTTTTACGACCGCATGCCCTTGCTGTCATCAACCTCAGTTATTGGCGGTGGGCCTCGCCTTTGATTAAAAGTCCACCTGCAAGGCAGCAGTTTCCACAGTTATTGGCAGTGGGCCTAGCCTTTTACTAAAAAGTAAGACTACAAGGCAGAAGCTGTCCTTTTAGTCGCCTTTTACGACACGCAGGATCTAGGGTGGTAGTACTCTTACGCCCCTAACACAGGGTGTTGAAAGGATATTAAAGTTATGTTCAAATAGATATAAATTTCCTTTTCAGAAGCTTGATGAAAAAGTTTTGTTTTTAATATACATTTGTTTGCAATAAAGGTTAACTTATAGGTACTGATCGGAAAAAGAAAAGTCATTCGAAAAAAAGTAACCGAACAATTCAATAGGACTAACACATATTCTGCCCTTGCACAGGGAGAAAGATTAGCCATGAAAAGTCTTATTGTTAATCATAGAAACAAGTTATCAGAGTTAGACAACCAAAACCTCTTCAAATATTTTCTGACAAATCTGAAGAAGTAGATTATCTGGACAAAATTGAGTGCTGTCTACCATTACTTTAGATTTTCAGGGGGAAGAACGGTTTTAATAATATCCCCGACATGGCCCGCAGTTTACTGAAACAGCCAACAGGCCGTCTTCCTAAGCTTATCAGTAAAGAAGGAGAGTTTGAGGCTACAACTAATGCCTTTCAGTATCCAGACAGTGATTCCATCTTGTTGCTTAAGTCGAACTAAAACTTTATCAAGTTCTCGTGAAGCTGATAAACAGCTTTGTGAAGATACCAAGGACATTGCTTCTAAGGATGTTTGCAAAAATAATACTATGAGAAAAATTACAGAATTACGTGATGATCTCACATTTATTTCCATCTTCAGATCAGTATGCGAAGCAGTCAAGACTTTAACAATGAAGCTGATGAATTTCTCAGATATTTTTCTTGGCACTGCTCAAATCACTTTCAACGTCATTTTATTATCAATATTACATTAAAGACTCACCCTTCCTTAAATGATATTACTTCAAATCTCTTTGCAGCTTGCGAAAGGTATGAAAGTGACGAAAAATCTGTTCCTGAAAGTTTAACATGTAAAGTTCCACCTGTTAAGACATTGAAAGTCTCTCTTCGCAAAGAGAGAACTACCAGCATGGCTGCGGAAGCATTAACAAAATTATAATAAAGACAGGTCTTCGCCACAGTGTACCTTATGTTCTGTAGCTGGAAATACCGATAAATTTCACATTACTCATAAGTGCCCTGATTTTCTTTCTCCCACAGATAGAATGCACATTTCACAATCCAGAGATGGATGGGTAAAATGCGGTTAGTTTAATCCTGTTTCCACTAAATTCCGTTTTAAATCTGAAAGAAGCTGTTCAAATTGTAACAGCTGGCATATGACTTAACTGTGCGATGGGAATCCATCGCCAGGTACAAGCTCTAATAATATTAACGACAACAAAGAAAATGTGGAAACCTTTTCCCTAATAAGCAGCGGTGTTGTTATCCTTCCTACTTGTCATGATAATTCCCTTTTACCCACTTTTTTATATAAATTGGTGAGATTGTTTACAGAGAAATGAAGGACAGTGGTTTGCAGAACACTTTTATTACTAAGAAATAGGCTGGGGAGAATACACTTAAAATCATTAACTCTAAATTAAATCTGACAGAATGGATTTAATGGTAATAGGGAGTGCAATAGGAGGTAAATATTTTACCATAATTTTATGAATTAATGTACCAAATATTAATGTAGCATGAAAATGACCTTGGCTTGGCAGATAAGCTGATAAATTTCAGGCACAGGGTGTTAAAATGGCCGATCAATTCCATAATAAATATTCTCATGAAAGTGAAAATATTCAACTCATTTTAGGCAGACTTCGTTTAATGTGAATGTATTGCAGGTACAGGTATAGTTTTTAGAGGAATAAATTCATCAATATATACTGAATATCATGCAGGTGTCTTGCTGTCCGATAGAATTGATTTAATGATCAAGAATTTTGAGAATTTAAATAATACAAGAATGCAGACCTCTGCTGTTAGTAACACATTTGAGAATAGTTCTGCTAAAGTGTTCCTTTTCAGTAACAAATGAAAATGCTATGCTTATGGAGAAACCGTTGCAACAAGCCGCTGATCATCTTTTAGATCGGGATGTAATTATTACTTTAATTACGATCAGAATTTTTCCAATGCTGGAAGTATTGAACTCAACAACCAGTTAGTCGAATTTACCATCAAAAACCTTCGTCGTAAGGGATCAGATGGCGTATTAATTGTCTTTGTATTGGGAATTGGTCCCAAGTTTCATTTACTTTTAAAAAAAAGTGAGATCTTACACAGTGGAATATTAAGGTCTAATCTTAAGGGAAACACAATCCAGAAGGTGAATTTTCATTTGGAGTATTATTTCCCCTTTGTTGGGAAAAAAAATGGAAGTTTCTTTTCCATTTACTAAAAAATGAAGATCTATCACAGTTGATATTAAGGTCTAATCTTAAGGGAAACGACATCCAGAAGGTTGAATCAAATGGACGTATTATTGTCCCTTTGTTGTGGAATGGTCAAGTTTCTCATTTACTTTAAAAAAATGAAGATCTATCTCAGTTGATATTAAGGTCTAATCTTAAGGAGAAACGACATCCAGAAGGTTGAATCAGATGGACGTATTATTGTCCCTATGTTGTGGAATAGTCAAGTTTCTCATTTACTTTTAAAAAAATGAAGATCTATCACAGTTGATATTAAGGTCTAATCTTAAGAGAAACGACATCCAGAAGGTTGAATCAGATGGACGTATTATTGTCCCTTTGTTGTGGAATGGTCAAGTTTCTCATTTACTTTAAAAAAATGATGATCTATCTCAGATGATATTGAGGTCTAATCTGAAGAGACTTAAACAACATCAAGAACGTTTGCAGCTCGTTGACCAAGCAATTGAGGAACAGTTAAAGGCTGCATAATTGAACCCATACATGATTTAGAGGTGTTTAAAAGTGAGAATCGTCAACACTGATTTTTTACCTCACATGCCAATTTTTAAACATGCTAAGGATACTACCAAATGTATAATTGTATTTTTATCCAACCTCAGTGCTTCTTCTGATAGCATACTTTTGTCACATAACCAGTGTATGTATTCAGAGCCTAAGTTAAACCAAAAATTGTCCTCTACCTTTTTACAGTTTAGATTTGACCAAAAGTTACTCATATTTTACCTCAAGAAGGCCTTTCATATGTTATACTCATGATACATTTTTCAAACATTCTTATCTTCAATTACCCTTCAGCGCTGAATGACCTCATAGGTCCTAGGCCTTGGCTTTTGGCCTAAATTCTATAATCCAATTCCAATCCCTTAACTCTTTCTTTCCCCTCCGGCTTTTCCTCCCAAAGAACCTTCAGTAACGACGAAGTTCGCGTAGCAAAAATTGAGGCGTCCAGTGCTAAAACCCACACTCGCCACAAATTTGAGAAATGCATTTTATCGTACATCTGGAATCCCCTTCGTTCCCTCTTTCGAATGGTGTAAGTGAGTGTATATTTTGATGATGAGAATATGGTTCAATTTTGCATTACATAATCTGTACTTCTGTAAACTTCATTAATTTTGCTTATTAATTTTACAATCAATCAGTCAATCAAATTGTGCACACTCTAATTTCTTTTTCATATATAACATCCTATTTTTGCGGTCCTGAACATTCCAAAAATTCAAACCTGAAGAAAATATCTTGAAAAATAAAAGAGTTATGGCCTGTTTAAATTTACAAATTTACAGGCCTTTTTTCTCTATTTTTTAAAATGTGGTGAGTGTGGGTTTTAGCGCTGGACGCCCCTAATTTAACCTATTGGCTTTTATAGCACCACCCGTGTTAAACGACGGCACGATTTGCGCCAAAATAGTTTGTAGCATCCCGAGATCTGTCTTCGTGAAGAAACCCTTGGCGGTGATTTTCCAAATAAACTAAAACAATCATCATGGCAGGTAACCTCCATAATTTTAGTTACTTCTTTCACTATAAGGCTTATTATTCGTGCGTGGTACTAGTGTCCCGGATTCGTTTCTTTACAATAACTAAACGTATTTAAAAGGTAATAACATTTTACTACAACCATCCTGTTCTAGAGTAACCAGTTTATTAAAAACGGCATTGAGAATTTATTTGTAAAACATGCGGCCTATGAGCCATTTAAGATTTTTGTAACCTGCATTTTACTTCATTCGCTAATTTACAAATTCGTTCAATAATTTACAATTTTCTTTTTTGTAATAAGAAGAAACGATAGCATTTACAGAGACCCATTAACACAAATACCGTTTCATGTATTCCATGTTTAGCGGAAGTCAAATTAAAAATCCTCCAAACGTCTTTAATTACAAGTTTAACTATTTTGCTCATTTATCTCCTATTCAGTACCAAATTCACAAGCTCACCAAGCCAATAATATCCGTCATAGTTACTATACCAAACGACCAGTCCTGAGAATTATTAGTCTTTAAATTGGATTCATGGGAAGAATAAAAGAGAATATAGCATTTGAGCCTCAGGCCAAGCACTGGGACCTATGAGGTCATTCAGCACTGAAAGTGAAAACTGAGAGTAGGAAGGTTTGAAAAATGTAACAGGAGAAATCCTCCCGTTTGCACTATGAAACAATTGATAAGAAATTGTGGAAAGAAAGATAGAAGAGAATACGAAAGTAAGTACAGTAAAAGGAAATAAGGGTTTGTAGCTAGGGGACGAAGGGACGCTGCAAAGAGACTTCAGTTATGGCTTCAGTGCTCCACATGAGGTGCACTGACTGTCTTACCAACCTACAGGGCTTTCATTAATAGTTGTGAAATCAGTGGTCATTAACCCGTACCAGTGATGTATCAAATTGAATGCAATATGAAATTTAGGCAAAAAGCAAAGAGTTGGGACCTGTGCGGACATTCAGAATCGAAGTGACCTATTAAACGGAAATCGTTACAACAAATTAAATAAGAATTCTCTGGTAAAAGAGACTGTACGTCTCTAAGCTTAATGTAATCAACCAGATTTTTTTGCCAAACGACCTCCACTCCCCCGCCCCCGCCCTCCGCCAGCAACCCCACCTCCCCACCCCCCACACCCCCCCAAACTTTGCTACATTAACTTCAATATTTCAGAATGTTTTTATGTATAATATAAAATTCTTTTCACCCGTGTCATATCCTATATTTAGCTACGTAGCTTAAGATCTTTGTCCATGGCAGTGTTTCTGCCAAACACATTATCAAATTTGCATACCAAATTATGTTCATTTCTTTGTACCAACTCCATGAAACAGCTTGATAATTAATCTCTACCTTTTCTAATTACACATTGTTCTACAGTAGCAAAATTACGTAATTTACATGACTGTTTTGCTCCCAATGCATTTAACGGCGCTCTTGGTACTGTGCATTTAAGGGTATTTGGATTGTCACAACGAATACCCAAACCACATTCCCACTGTAAGTGTTGAACAAATGGAATTTTCAACAATTCTATGAGGGTGGTTCATATTAATTTGCATGCGTTTAGAATTTTATATAGGCCTTTCACATGTGCATTTACTCACGCGTGAATACTGTTAAACATTCTAGTACATTTCTAAATTAAGTAGGTTTTACCTTCAACATCTGCGATTATATGGATGATGAATCACATTCCATATACTTTGTTTTCCCATATAGTAATACCGAGGAATTAGTCAATAACTGGAAACTAAAGACCCATTACTTAAAAAAAGAAAAAAAACTAGAAAAAAAACAATTATAATAAACATGCAATCTTTTAAAATCTTTTATTAGAAAAATACATTAATGCAGATTTACGGGTATGCCATAGTATTTACATAATTTTACAATGATAATTGTAGCTTTAAGTAGTTATGAGAAAAGCAAGTTTTACACTTACATTTTCATCAACATAGTATATCTTACTGAACACTAATCTTTTAATAGTTTCTTCCATACTTTTTAATATTTTTTTAGGATTACGAATGCAGAATATCGGAGGAAGCAAACTTACAAACCTGTCAGGATTTTAATGAAAAGCGCAGCATGGAAAATTTTGAAATGAAATTAACAGATGCCCAGATGCATCTTGTCGTCACTTTGGATCCCTAGAAATATCACCCTAACATTGACAGTTTCGCAAACCCGCCCCGTGTCTGCACATTTTCTTGAATTCTGGTTCCTCCAGCAACTTGTGACCTGCAACAGAAAAACAAAGGCACCAGAAAACGTTTTCACGGTAATTAATTGGTAACGTCGTAAAGAAAACGATAACTCTATTTCTTGAAATAGGTGCGATTATCTTTTAAGGATAAATAGCCTATAAAAACCACGAGTTACGTTTCTACAATCAATGTCCAAAAATAGGTTGTTATCCACTGAAAACTTGACCATCTGATGTAAGATTATTTCCTACATTTTATACCATAATTATGCATTTAGGACTTTAAGGCTGTATAACAAATAGCTTTGAATGGTGCCAGAAGCAGAGTAGCATTGTAAAGTTACTCAAAATTTGTAATACTTATTAGATATACCATTCTAAAAAGCGCCAAAATGAAAATGAAAATACCCACCCAACGCTATGATCACAGTTGTATTCTTAAAAACACATTTGATCTTTCAGGAATTCAGGTAAAAGTTAAAGAACAGCTGAACTTGAAAATAAACAAACAGGTTGTGTAATGTGAGCTCTTGTAAGGAAAGAAATGATTACGTCATAAACCATTTCTGACACTAATCATTATCAAAAAGTCTCAATAGTTCCTACTTAAAGCCCCTTCCACAAGGGGGCAAATGCACGACGGGCACTGTTACCAGTTTTGTGGGTGGATGGCGATCACGAGTGGGATCCAAGTCATAGGTTCTCCAGCCTGTGTCTACTGCCAACCTTGGACTGTTTAGTCTGGTAACAGTTTTTTTCTTTCTTTTTAAACGAGCGAATTACAGGCAAATCAGAGTGCCCGTCGTAACTGTCCACCTCGTGTGGAAGGGGCTTTAGTATGCTGTAGGGTAAATGACCGAGCGGCGACGTAGCGGCCACCTCTCTCGGATCGCTGCCACTTCCCGAAAAAAGTGTATGAATTATGCCATTATTTCGTAATTTAGGAGAAAACACTTACTTCGAGAGGAGCATAGTGTCGGTGTGCTGCCTGGATGGGCCACAACTCTTGACTGATGCTCATGGCAGCAAATTCAAGTACTTTTTCGGGAAGGTGGCCGCATTCCAGGATCGGTAACCGCTAGTCGCCGCTCGGTCATTTACCATATTAAGAAATGTATATTGGCCACATGCATTAAATTTACTGCCTGATGACCTTTTGCAGCATTTCAGGTGCTATGTAAGCAAATACGATCAAACACCTTTTTGCCCTGGATAGCTTGGCGAAGACTGACGTTCATTACAGCATTGCATTCACTAAATTAAAATACATCTTATGGAAACCTGACAAATATCAGACCACACGTTGATGGTCCAAGTCATAACTGGTACTTTTGGGAAGCAGAATTCTACCATCACGAGCCTCTGTAGAAGAGGTAAATCTCTGGCAGAGCAGATATCTACACCGGAAAACAATATTCTAGTAAAGGAAAGACGAATGACCTAAAAAGATTGCATTGATATTATCCCGTATTAATGTATGAGGCCTTACGTACAGTACCTAACTTCCGTGCGGCAGTTGCTGCCCATTTTATTAGATGTGTCTCCTGAGTAGAAATTTACACGAAGAATTGTGACTGTGGAATATTGACCTTCTCTTTGAGGTATGAAAATAATTTTTGTTTAAATGTCATTTTGTAAGTGAAATTAAACATTCCATACTGCATCTTCACTTGAAGTAGAATATCATGATAAACATCTTCACGTTAAACATAAACAAGGTAATAATCAACTTCTTGAAGTTGGTGTGGTTGGCAGAGAGATGGAAGTAAGGAAGAAGGAATCGGGATGAGGTGTTGGGGAAAGCGGGTTCAGCTACTGGCTTAAGGGAATCTACAAACAACCTTTAGTGACGCCTACAGTGCACCACATAAGGTGCACTACTACCCTCACCCCCACCCACAGCCTGCGTGGCAAAGGTTATAAGAGAATACGATTCACCTAAGTAAGTGAATCAGACAATGAAAATGCTGCAAAATGTCATAGTTACGGGTACTCATTTTTATTGTCTCCTGAGACTAACAGGTCCCAAACACAAAACTTATTCCTTAAATGAAAATAAGTATCAGAATATTTTTTACATTAAAACCTGTATCAGCCTATTTCGGACACTTAGCACCGAGGTCTTGTATTTTGTTACCTAGCGGTATACACAGCGAGTATTCGTTGAGTATTTATTTTCTGTCGATCAGTCTATCAATCCATAAATCACTTAGCACATTATTTGCCGACAGTAAATGTTACCAGATGAACGATAGAACTGGCCAAGTCGATTAGCTATTAGAATCAAGAAAGTGACAGTTTAAGAGGTTTGCCCGACACTATCATTCGCCGTCACAGATGTATTTTCCAAAGCAGCCAATCTGGATCTTAGCACGCCATCACTTTCGCCCTTAAAGAACTTATGGAGCTCGAGGCCAAGATCGCATAAAGTCCTCCAGAGAAGCTGGTTCTGGCTTTCGTTTAACACAACCGAGACTGATTTGTTAGGTATATTTTTCTCAATATTTTATGGGGATTGTTGGTAGATGTCAAATAGGTATTGGCGAGTTACGACTTGAGCTTTGTAATTCTATCACCTGCTCTTCTTTTTCAAAAAAAAAAAAAGAAAAAAAAGGAGGAGGAGGAGGAGGAGGAGGAGAAGAAGAAGAAGAAGAAGAAGAAAGAAATTTCGTGGTTATATGCTTTACAAAATATTCTTATTGGCTGAAAGTTTGCTGTTCGATGTGAAATTACTTGGTTAATGTGCGCAAACGGTTTGCTCTTATCGCTAGTATTTTTAGAATTTTAAAGATTTTTGCTTACTGCAGAATATAAAACGCCTTGATCAATCTTTTACTCTTTGGTAGATTCATTTCTTCTTGGTGACTTTTCTTTCTTATCCAGTTACTTTTCATTTTAATATACAGCAAGTCTTTTCCACTTTAATTTACTTGACCTTCATCGATATTGACCGGCCACACCCTCGTCTCGTCTGAGGTCACTTAGATCTTAGGTCACGTAACAGTGGGGCCCACAGGTAACAGCTGTCGATATGCTCACAATAACCAAGAAAGCACTGAAGAACAAGTTTAGAATGTGAAATACCACTTCGGAATTATCTGCAATCATTTATCGGAATTGAGTATAAATGGGTATTATTAGAAGTAATTAGTGAAATACTTTTGTCAGAAGCATTCCGTGGTATAGGCTATGAGAAATACGTGAAAAACTCTCCTTTGGGAATGGTGAATCAACCTAATTCTTTCGCAGTCTTTGTTCCCATTTGGCATGGAAACAACTAAAACGATGGGTAAAATAAAAAACCTAACTTTGAGAAGGAACATATTCCAAATGAATATTCACATTTAATCGTATAAAACCAAGAAAAAAAGTCAACATAGGTCATGAAAATTTTCCCCAAAAGAAAACTCCTCAGAACACATGACCATTGAAGTGACGCAAACCTGATCACCAAACCATTGACAGCTTAGCAATTGGCGTCTTTAAAAAGCGGATACCCACTGACCAATTATGGCCGCGTGATAAATGGGTCACGTAATACCCAATGGTCACGACCTGGGTATTGGCGATGGCCATGCGTGCTAATATGGGGTGTGGGCAAGGGCTAACTAGGCGCCCATCCCTTTAATACATGGTGTTGTAAACTACGTCACTAACAGGGCTACCCAACTCGTATCACATCGAAAGTTTGCTGATTTTCGTTACGCCAGTATGAAACTTGTTTATAATTGGTTTTAAATTCCATCGTGTGCATTCTAGCAGTACTCAGCTACTATCATTGAAGTATTCTTTCCTTAGGGCCATTATTCAAGATACTTTTATCAAAACGATTCATTAGGAAAACAATGACTAGTTAATTTCTGGTTCTAGTGACAATTACCAAGCGAGAAATAACGTTATACAATTTTGATAATATCATATGAATGATATTTATCTCATTGTTATCATTTTATATCATAAGTGCGATCTCAATCAGAGTCTAGAAGTGGGATGCTAAAGATTAGCGTTTAATGCTCATGGCAATATATGTGAATAGTTGTCTTGATGCAACAGATGAACAACATTCTTGTAAGCAGCCGTACTTGAGGGTTTAAGGGTAATAAATCATTGCCAAGGATGCTGCAATGTCAATAGTGCCTTTTCTTTTAGTCAATAACAGATTAACTTGACGATTGCTAATGATGTGACAATTTTCCGTGGATTTCAATGCTAATTTCTTTTACAGTCTTTTTTCGTAATTGACCGGAAGTTGTAAACTAGCTACGATTAATATTGCGAGATAATTAGCAAATTATTTTGATACTTTCAGTATTTGTAGTTTTGACTTCCATTTCATGTAGCTATGAATGTAAAGTGTTCTTTTTCATTACTATTTTATGTCGTCGAAGTATCCGTAAATCAAGCAATTGATAAGTTAAAGCAATTAATAAAAATTTCATTTATTACTTTCCTCTTTTCAACTGTTTTAAGATTTTTTTTGTTTCTAAAAGAGACAAAGAAGACGACGATGTATCCCTTTGCAACGTCAAATTCAAAAGACAGTAAGGACTCATATTGTTGATCCCCATCAATGCACTTCACGGGAGCTTCAGATTCTCAGCATATCCAGATTAGGGCAAGGATTTTTGCTCATCTTCATTTAACCTAAAATGAAAGAATTATTGCATCATTGTATTATAGCATTTTGCTGTGGTTTTATCTTTCAGACTTGTTAACGCTCTCGGTTGAGGTAATTCCAGAGCTCGACTTTATTCTATCTAGTCTATCTATATATATATATATATATATATATATATATATATATATATATATATATATATATATATATATATATATATATACATTCTTTTTTTTTCAAGTGCCTTGTCGTGTTTCCTTTGTGAGTCAAAAACTCCGGAGATTTTGTCTTAGAGTATTATCATTGAAACAATGTATATGTCTTTCGCTCTTGTCGTCATTATTCCCGTAACTCTGAAATTCTGAAAATTATTGAGCAAGGGAAATAATGACGCGGTAACGACACAGCAAAATACATTTCATACTTCTGCCACAGACAAATAAGAAGTAGAACTTCGTAAGTTGAGGTTTGCTGCTCATGTTTAATCATCAACATAACGTGCCTTGGTCTTTTAACATCAAAGTAGGTGCAGCGGACAAAGAACTTGTAGACCTAAATATACTTGTTTATAATTGCTGAAGAATGCTTGTTCCTTATCGCACACTATAATATTCACCGTTAATGCCGTGTAAGGGCTGTGCAACTTTGAGTTAAAAAGGAAGAAAAAAGAAAACGTGATAGTCCATCCCACAAAGACTACAAGTGAAAAGTAAAAGTTCACTTATAACATAATCCAGTTTCACAGTGAAGTCTGGGAACTCAGAATATTTTTTCATGTCTAATCTAAAATATATCGATAATGATTATAAGATATGAAAGACTTCCTAATAGAAAACTTTTAAGAAATTTTAGATTGGTAATAAAGTTATCATTTATACGTATAAGACCTTCGTTGTAACGGTAAGACATCTGACCTAAACAATATAACAGTCATAGTTTTGATATATTTTGTGAAAAAGGAAGGTAACTAACCCTAAGGGACTTATTTATAAATTTGGGTTCAGATTTGAGAAACACTGTTATCGCGATGAGCACTATTAAAGTAGTAATCCTTTCCTTCCTTTGAGTTTTAAAAACCTTATCAATGTTCATTTGTGATGACGGCTTGTAGTTTGACGACACCGCAGTGAAAACTATCAATCTACTAAAAGTACCCGTGATGAAAAAGTCGGAAACATTGTTTATATAAAGTGATTTGGATTAGTACAACAATATGAAGGGTACAGTCTGTATCAGCAGCAAAAGGAAAAAGACTAACAGCAATAACAATATCAAAGTGACGGAGATACCAGCAGCACAATTGCAGGTCTTAGAATAATTTGAAAATAAGAGATGACTTATATCTTTAAACGAACAATTGTATAAGAATGGCAGTAGACTCAGTGCATTCACTGTGCCCGAGATGAGTGTACTACATATTAGGAATTATCATAAACAATGATTAGCAGTTATCTTCGAATGGGAGGAAACAACAGTCATATATAAGAACACTCACATTACTTACTCCGGTGGGTTTAAATTCATTGTGACCCATGGTCAGTAGCGACAAACCATTACAGAGTCTACCAACAGGTACTGTCCCTTCATAACAGTGGCACAATACCCATGAGCGCTAGATTTTCTCATAATCACCATGGTTGGGAGTTGCAGTAGACATTTACTCTTATATTTTTATTGTTACTATTATTATCATTATCATTAGTGCTGTTATACGAAGATATGAAATCAAGGGAATTATTATGTCAACACGAGTGGCTATGTGAATTAGCTTAGTGGTCATTCTTAGGCTAAGAGATCACTACCTTTTTTTCATCACCTTAGGCCATCCATCTCGGGTAATTAGGAGGCATGATTGATCATTATGTCTTCATTGCTTCTGGCGATGGTTTATTGATCGATTAACGATCTTTAAGCGATGGGCGTGACACGCCTGAACAAAGAGCTTGGAGAGGCAGCAACCTTACTTTCTCACACGTTCAACGTTCAACCACCCATCTCAAGAGGAGGTCGTTTTCAAGGGCAAGATTAAGGTTGAGTTTTATTTTTCCTTTTGTTTAATGTTCTTGATGTTTTTGTAATATTTTTCAAGTGTTCTCACACTTTCCCACGTAACTTTTTCGTAAATGAAATAAAGAGGAATCTGAAAACTGTGACGTAAATCAGCGATATGGTTCTTTTTTATTTAGTGACACCAGATGAGTAGACTACTGCAACTGTGGCGGACTGGGTCATATATATATATATATATATATATATATATATATATATATATATATATGTATATATATATATATATATATACACACACATATATATATATTATATATACATATATAATATATATATATATATATATATATATATATATATATATATATTATGTATGTATGTATATAGATATAAACACAACCGGATAACTTTTGTGATAAATAAAGGCCGTGTGGTGATAAGCACAATTCATAATATTAAAGATGTATTGAAACGTATCTATTCATCTTAGTCATGGTGCTGACAAGATGGAATTTTGGAATCATGAACAGCGGTGCCTCATAGTAGACGGAGGAAACGGGAAGTACAAATGCTTTCCTAAGAAGAATTTTCACCTTCAACTTTTCAATTGCATAGCAAGTGAACTGCTGAAAATATCGAGGCGAACTAATATAATTCAAGTGCCATGTGAAAAGATTCATAATGATAAATTCATAACTACCTGTGGCCATTTGTATTGAAACAGGACTGAGTGCCAGATTCATAAATATGATCTATGATAATTTCCTTAGAGCATTACAATAATTAAGCTTCTAATTATTTAATTTCACATATCGGTTCGAAGGTAATATTGACATAAAGTGTTTCAGAGTATACATATTTTACTCTTGTAAAGGCATCAACTTCTTTTCAGAATAAAGGTTTTAAATTCAATACAGGACTGATTATTATCCCTTTTGTGGGACATTGTAAGACTGAAATCCTCTTATAACAATTTCAATAATATGAAAGGTGAATGAGAGCTAGTTTTAAAAATCTATGAAGTTATCAGTTAACAATGAATGTCAGTAGACAATACAGTGAAGAAACACGTATGTAGAAGACTGTTCCTATTACTTCCATAAAAAAAAAACATATATATACATACGATATATGTTCCAGGAGACACTTAACTATACTAATTCACTTTACGTATACTTATTCATGACAGCATTTTTTTTTTCACTGACCTTCTCTTGCATTAAACAATTGGCCTCATCAATTTACAGTAGTGAAAAAATTCTGCATTCCAAGAATGACCTAACAATGAACTTGGCCAGCTGGTGGAATGCCCTGGACCCACTGTTACTGTTACCGAGATATCTAAAGCCTTTGTTAATGTTTTGATCAAAGAAAAGGACCTAGGTTTTGATGGTCATGCCCAAGGGGGTTTGGTATTAAACACGACATCCATTTACCATTTTCAGGCATGGCATTTTGATCATTTGCTTCAGTAAAAAAGTTTGCCCTATTAAACTACTCGTACTAGTTGGCACGGGTGTTTCTGTAACTTTAAATAATGCTTGTCGAAAATGTTCAGACTTTTAGATATCGTCAGGCCCACTCTCCAGCTGAATTAAAACGACATTCAACTCATTCAAATAATTTAATTTTGCAAAAGCAATGTACTTGGCTTTCAGTTTTCGTGATTTGGAAAAACTGAATGGTGCTGCTTAAGTCTCTCTAGTTGCATATTCAAAGGCAGAGCAGCCTGTGCCAACCATATTGACATATCTGGTTATGACTTTCATCCACTATGAGGCGCTACTGTCCACGATCTAATATGGCAGCGGGTGAAGTTAGCAATCTCAGTATATAAGGTCTCTGGTGCTAAGATCTCTGTCTCTCTCTGTTTTTTCTCTCGATGTCTGTTGTCGTCTTGACATTCACATTTCAAGAGGGAGATATGAAGCTATAAGATATATAGGAAACCTACAACAAGAATTTTTAGACGCTCATCTTGAAAATGCTGAAAGAAATCAAAGAAAGAGTATTGAAGACTTGCTGAGAGCCTGATTGAAGTAAATTTATCAATAAAGCAATATTCAACATTGACAGGAAAACAGTTTTGTTTTTCTTTTTAATGGAAGCAATAAGGGGGAATCCCTGAAAGTGAAAGTCCTAATAACGCCGAACAAAAGCCGCCGCACCAAGCGCTTATAAACATGGCCATAAAAAGGTAAATAAATAAGACCTGATAAAAAACGAAAACATGGGTATGGCTTAGACCTTGCTGGCTCTTGGGCAACCGTTGTTTGAGAACCAGTTATTGGTTGACCTTGCTCCTCCTCGATCTATGCACACACGCACCTCCATGTGTCAAGCTTTCTCACAGACCTTAATTCTCCCCAGCCGATGAGTCTGCTCTGAAATTATAGCTGCGCTTTCGGAGAGTTTCATCCAAAGCAAACTCAGTTTCTTATCTGATAAATTTTCCTGAGTGTTATCATAATGACGGTAAAATGCGATTTTGTTGCTTTACAAATGATATCTGATTTTCGCGGAAATTTTGATGCCGTAGCTTTATGATGGAAGATGTTTTTTTTTCTTAGGCATTGGCAAAATGAAGCACAATACCGTGAGAATTACCATAAGTATTAAACATTTTATTCATACAAAATAAAAACGAGAGGATTCAAGAAACTAGATTTCTATGTACAGATTTGCATTGTGACAGAGTCAATGAATAAACGTCATTAGATGTCGAATTTACTTGGCTAAGAATATACACATCAAACACGAATGTTCGCGCGAATATCTGAATTATATAGATGTAGAAACATACATATATGTAATATGTGTGTATGTACATTTATCTGGAGGAGATAAAGTATTGTAATAAATTACATATTGTAAAATAAAAACATATACTATAGTAATAGACTTTGCGAAAGCGTGAAAATTTGCTAAATTTTAAGCTAAGTATTTATAGAAGCAGAAAAAAACAACGTTTATGATGGTGTTCACTTAATATTTCGAATTCATTTGGAATTACGTATTTTAAGAAATGAGAAGTGTTTAGATGGTTGTTCAGTTAATATTTCGAGTTCATTTGGAATTACGTATTTTAAGAAATGAGAAGTATTTAGGTTTCGGGTTTGTTCAATCAGCGGTTTTGCTTGTTTCAATATAGGTACTCAATGTTAAATCAATTTATTTCCTATCAGTATGCTGTTCTGAAATTAGCGGCGAAATTCACCTGAATCTGTCTGTCTGTCTCTCTTTCTCTCTCTCACACACACACAAACACACACACACACGAACACACACAAACACACACACACACACACACACATATATATATATATATTATATATATATATATATGTATGTATATATATATATATACATACATATATATATATATATATATATATATATATATATATATATATATATATATATATATATATATACATTAAAATCGTATTGTTCTTTAGAAGACGGGATAGTTTAGACTCCAGATTCTTTAATCTCGAATATACCATGACAAGGGGAAATTATAACTGGTCAAATCAGCCACCGGTTGGGCGCAAATTGTTCCTAAGACAAGTTATAATGAATTTAATATTGAACGATATATGTGGTTTAATATTACAACGTACATATACATACATACATACAAACATACATACACACTTATAAGAATATACAATAAATGCTACGATACGACGATGCGAGTGGCGCTAGTTGCTACCGTAAAACCATTAAGAAGGCGTTGTTGCTACTGGCTACGCACACGCACACACACACACACACACACCGAGACGTAATATACTTTTATGTTTTTACGAGCTTCACGTAACAGCGATGTCGCGGATCATTGATTGCACTGCATTTCCAGTATTACGAGAAAAGAGGCTTGAGGAGACCTGTCTGGTACATGCATGACTGCTCACTCTCATCCATGAGATTATTATCGGAAAAGCTGAACGCATCAGGTGCGCAATTCTTCTTCTTACTTTGTCGAATTGTAACTTTTCAACAAGTCATTCTGCCGATCATGAAAGAAGTTTGAAGGTTTTTGTAGCCTTTAGATCAAGAAAGAATCACCAGGAAATACTAAGGCTGAAGATGGATAAATCAAGGCAAAGAACATTCTTGGAAAGAGATAGGAAGCGACTCTGAAGATCTCATCTGTCGTAATGTCAAGGGACATTTGTTTATCTTCGCGAGGTCCTCACTATGCAGATGACCTTAATTAGGATTTCTCTTTTTGTGTCCCCATTAACTTTTGGGCGTGTCCCTGTTGAAGAGGGCAAGTTTGTAAAAAAATAAAAAAGATAAAAATGAACGAAACTGAAATATTTTTTTTGTTCGTTAGATGCTCTAGAGTGCCTGTTTAAGAAAGATGGAGAAATCAGTTTATTCTATTTGCTATCAGTTTATCAAGTTTTACCCATACAAATAAACGAATTAAAAGTAAGTTATGGATTTTCTAAGAATTGGAAATGTGATTTTATGAGAACGGTAAATTTCAAATGATAATTCTACTAACCTTAGGCAGTAACTAACAGATGAGGAAGTGGCAAAAGCAGTAGTGTTGTCTTATGATGAAAGTCATTTGATATTAAAAAAAAAATTTGTAGGTATCCCGTCCCATTCTTTCCTACAATATTTCTCCTTTTTCTTCTTTTCCTCCCATGTAAATTAGTTTAGTTTGCTTTTATATTATGTTGATTACCATTAGACTTCTTTATTTTATCATAATAGATCATTCACTGTTTAGCATTTCATACAACTTCTCCATCAAAACTGCCGTGGCTTTCTTTTCACTTTCTCTCTATTACTCTTCATACCAATGAAGAAGTGAGAAAAATACTTTCTAGATTTTTTTTTAACTTTTAAACTTCTTGAAGTTCCTTGAGTATTAAGACTTAAACAGTAACATAAATTCATAGTGCTTGGAAATATCATGCAAGTGGATTAGAAAACCTCTTTACAAAAGTTACTTAATGGTTGAGATTTCTAATCCCATACACTCAGCAACTTCTGTAAAGAAGAATGATCAACATCTGCGATAGCTTTCTGAGAAACATATTGCAAATGTAGTAAGAATGTTTAGTCTCTGATGCATGTAGATGTATTCCATGATATACTCATTGGTAAATTGCACACTGAAGTCATTTGAGGAGCCAAGTGGGTCACTCTTTAGACAATTACATGGACTTGCCTCCTCGATCACAATATAAGGAAAATAATTTTTGTGGCTAAAGTAAAACGCAGTCATTACCTCTCGCGTGGTCCATGTATGTACTATTAGAGTTACTTTCATTTTTACCAAACAGGTTTGCTGTCATCACTCAGTAATATGAAACGATGCACGAAACGACCCCATAAACACGGCTCAAGGTTACGCCCTGCAAGTAACGCTGTCTGAGCTCTTTTACTTGTAATCACCTCTATTGTACTTAATCATTTCGAGATATTCAAAGCCACAGCCAAGTGAACACGCGCCTCAACGCTATATTAGCAATAACACTTTTCATAATGATAAGGCCATTTCTTTTATTGCCGTGTTTTGCTCTTGTTGCGTTGTAATAACAAGTGTTGCTGTTCACTCAGTCAGGTAACTGACCCATTATCGCGTCGGATGTGTAATAAAGTCAGTATGCGAGAGAGACTGAATAATGGCCTGATCTGCAACAGAGGAGAGATTTTTGAAGATGTTTCAGAAATTTTATATACAAGAAATGATGTGAGGAATAAGGAAAATTTCAGTGAATGAGAGAGAGAGAGAGAGAGAGAGAGAGAGAGAGAGAGAGAGAGAGAGAGAGAGATTTTTTATTTTGTTAGTTATCACTGCCAAACGGCCATTTGCATCACAAAATAACTATTATCTTTGCACTCATAAAGCTCATTTATCTATAATGCAATTTTTCTGTCTACTGAAAATATGATATTGCAACCTATAGTATCGTCAGTACACAACATTAAAATGAAGGTACAACTGAAGTTTTCACAAAAATAAAAGCTTGTTGCCATTTTTTAGAATTTATTGCAACATCGAATCCTTCATTTAAATATTAGCAAGAACATTATTAATTTTTAACTTAATGACAGATGAGTCGAACGGTATGGTGTGTTTAAATGTATGAAGGCAATGGTGAATAAACGAAGTGCTCACCTTATAGTGTTCTTTATAATTGCTCTTAATAAGGGAAACACAAGAACGCTCGAGTGAATAAAAATGAGTTCTTTTCTTTTCAGTGTTTACAGCATGCAATTTACAGTAGCTGTACCATGGACTCGATTTGCAAAAGGCGAAAGAAACACTAAGAAAGCACTGCTGTCTTCCTGTTTGTTTTCTGGACTTCTTGTCACTTTTTCCTCAGCAATTCCACCTAACTGAAAGTTTGTCCTTAACAAGTAAGACATAATTATTATGAATTCTTATTGTTTCGGTACAGATACGAAGCTATATAAAGGAAGTGTTGACGCTACAATTATGAGTCTTTAACTGTTAGTGTTACCAGCATACTCACAAATTTACATTTACAGCTAATGTCTTTTCACTGACTGAAATACTCCAGCTTAAAAGATATCGAGCAGTCCTGGAGGCACGAGACACCTTTGTCTTAACCTACTTTTACAACAAACACGTCTCCCTCCTGTCATATTCTACCGCACTCATCGTTCTCATTACAATAGATTTTTAATTTGCTCTTGGGAAATCGCCTTCTACTCTGAGGACCTTCAACAGCACCCACACTGCTTCCCTGTCAAAGTTTCAACCATAGCCATCTTTTTTACCTACATTCTCAATTTTCTTGTACTATACTTGTTTTAGAACACAGCGGATCGTCACACCGTCTCCCTTTTTGTAACACTGAATTAACCTGTCATTCTCTCTATCATATGTCAACTTTCACAATCATAAATCCGTCGTAAACTTTGACAGCAGACGAAGCTATGTTTTACTCGAATAATTCTTACAGCTATACATTCACTGGCCTCGCTAGTCATATACATAAAAATGATCAAACTTCCATCAACCAATTCTATTCTTGCACTCTTGCATCATTGACATCTGCTTCTCTCCTCTCCTACTCACTGAACATCCTTTAAAATACTCTCTCCATTGGCAAAACATTTCATGTACACACACGCACACACACACACACACAGAACTCAGGAATTTGTCACCTTATCACAAGAATGTACACGTATATACTATAAATAAATTTGAGAGAGAGAGAGAGGAGAGAGAGAGAGAGAGAGAGAGAGAGAGAGAGAGAGAGTTCAATAAATATTGATCTATTTATTTGTGAAATAGGTAGATCAATAGCCTTCAAGGTTATAATGAGATTATAACAGCTAATGGCAAATGAAACTCTATTATTTTCCTTAATGTTATTAAGGAAACAAAAGACATTATAAAATCTGTCGGGATCATATTTGTTTCATGTGAGTGAAATGCGTAACGCCAAAAATGTCATCATGAATTCTTCATGAAAGAAATCTACGATCCGGCATCTCAGATTCAGTCATCATAAGAAAACTATATGATATATTTTTATTTATACGTTTTCTTCTCCAGTTTCCCTTCTCACTCCAATTATGTTTCCCTTTACCTATCCCTCTTCCTACTCCCTTTCCTCTTATGCTCAAAGGCATAATGATGACGACAACATCCATAGAAAGGCATTTATTGTCTACAATATTATTCACCGTTCAGTAGCTATCAGCTTCTGTTCGCTGCATTAAACTATCATTCGAGTGAACAGTATACCAAGTCCATCATCATGAAAATCATAGTAAAAATTTTCAGAGCACGTTTTTCTGCTTTTTCCTTCTATATTCTTCCTCTTTCACTCCTTCCTTTTGAACCGCTTGTTTGTCCACCATCCTTACACCTGTCCAAAGTCCCTTTCTTCCTTTCCCCAATCCTTACTGATTCTTCCTTCTTTCCTCCGCCCTCCTTACTTGAGGATTGTATTTGTTTATAAAGTATTTCAAAAGTTCCTTATGGGGATATTCTTACTAAGGATATCGGAGTCTGATTCCATTCACGACTATACTCTTTACCCTTATAAAAGAATTTATTTGGGACCTATGTCCTCCAGGACATACTAACTGAACATTTGAAATGAAGGGATCTCCTTCATAAAATTGAGGGTCGATGGTTATAAACTTTGTAATATACCTTTTCCATTCTCTTCATCGATGTCCATCTCCAGTATACGTCTTGTCTGTTCAAGATTTTTCTGCAGATTCAACCCTCGACAAATCATACAGCTGCCAGTCATCTAGTAAATCACAGTTAATTTTGAAATGCTCCATCCTCTGATATTACCTCTGAATCTTGTGAACTTAGACTGAGAATCCTGTAATTTGGTTAGTACATGCCCCCAGCACACATTTTTTGTTTTACTGTTAACCAACGCTCAGTTTTTTTGTTTTAACGAAATCTTGATTGAATTTTTTCGTTCTATCACTATTCTGGAAGTTTAGATTACTTTTGTCCTGTAAAAGAGAGATTACCTATTTTTAGTGCGGTATATTACTTTCTTCATTTCAGTGATTAATGCTTTATACTTTATATATTCGTCCTAGTTTGAAGTATTGCACTTATATTTTGGATGCTGCATTTGTCTCCCTCCTGATAGGTTGTGAATCTAAGGTGAGTCCATGATCCTACTCTAACTTTTTCTGTAGAGGATGCCATTCCTTGCCGACGCAGGGTGTTTTTTTTTTCTCTATTTGCTATACGTACTATTCTGGTCACTGTTCCGGTGAACTTAATGGCAAACTCCTTCTCACTTGAAGCGGTCTCGTCACACCCATCAGGTCACTTATTCCCAAGTTTACACTTGGGAAATCAGTAATCCCCTGTCTCTTTTATGTTGTTTCTAAGCATAGGAATTTTTCTCCTTCTCGTTCGGTTTTCCTAACTCTTACAATCTTCTTCTTCCTTAAAGAAGCAGGGCTGTTGTTTTCCTTTTGGTTAGGTCCCATCCTTATTCCTCTCTTCAATTTGTTCCGTTTCTTCAGGTCTGAGCAAGGAAAAAAAACCGATTACCCATCCACTAGATTTCGCTTTTTACAAAAGAATGTCCTCGGAAACAGAGATGGTGTTTTTCAGTTTTACAACTTGGTATGGCTTACTTAAGACGTTCTAATGATACATAATTACGATACAGATTTGATAAATGTAAGATTAGATATGCCATTATTTTCGTTATTCATGAGAGATAGATATGCTGAACGCGCTCAAAATTAGAAATTAAAAAGTCTTTGTAAGGCTTTTCTAGAATAGAAGGCAGTTATTATAAACATCGTAGATAAAATTTCACGGCGTTTTTTCCCAAGAAATTAGAAAAAAAGAAAAAAAATTAAAGTCACTGAAGGAAATAAAAGAAAATATAGCAAACTTATCAAAACAGGGGTTGAAAAAGCTGACAAACATGAAAGACAAAATATTAATTGCTGTAATTCGGGTTTACCAAACACTAATAATTTTTTGTTTTGTTTCTATAAGGAAAAAATATTGAAATTATTACCGGCAAGTAAACGCGCGCGCACACACATACACACACACACACACACACACACACAAACGTTATAAGACTTATCAAGAAAAGACACATCTTTCATTAATCTCTATGGTTCTTCATTAACGGTCATCAATCATTGTTTAACGAAGGTGATTAAAATCTTACTTCCTACTTCGATTGACTTTTAGATGGTGATTAGCCTTCTGACCTCAGTGTCTTTGGTTTCATTATGAATTCTATCATGGCCTGATGACCTCCAACCACCAACGAGACTTTCGTCAAGAGATGGACATCTTTCAGAGTAAAGGATTTATGAATACCTAACATTTTTTTCTTAGAAGATCAAGATCTATATTTCTAGAGAGAGAAAGAGAGAGAGAGAGAGAGAGAGAGAGAGAGAGAGGAGAGAAAGAAACTGAATGTCCATGGCCTAAGTTTCCATACCGAAATGCAATAATGTCATAGTTGTGGTTTCTATATGTATATGTTTCCTTCAACTTCCTAATTACACTGATATATAGTTAGGATTTTGTTCAAGTCCGACAGATACACACATTTCACATTAAAATCGACACTAATCCTCTCCTTTTCCGTATTTACATATTCTATTGATATAAAAGAACTTTATGATAATTGTGTTAATTAGAAAATCGACAAGAAAAAACCAGCTAAGTCATTTCTGACACCAGCTGTTACCAGTTAAATTGTATGAAGTCTTCAGGAGACTGTCTAGTTCCTGAGGACAAATTAGTTTACGAGAAAAAAATGGAGCGAAAGGACATTTAATGATCTTCCGATGAAACAGCAGCGGGAGACGCGCCCTTCCTGCTTAGGTGGGTACTGACCATGGGGTAAATCCAGCAAAATCTGCGGAAACAAAGGGTCATGGTCTCATTTGCTATCCTGGGCTGACATCTAAAACAGCCGACGTTAGCAGACGCCAATTGCCCTTGGAACATAACAGGAAAAACAATTATGCAAATTATACCTACATTTGGGTGGAAGGACGCTGGACGCTGCTCGAATCGTTCAATTGCCAAACAATTAATGTTTCCATTAATTGTTCACATGTCAAATGACGTTATATTATTCGTTCTAGTCTGGCCTCTTTTTATCTTTATCTCTGAACAAATGTTCAATGATTCGCTAGAACCAAACGTAAACAATTGTTTAATGAAAGTAACTTGAGCACATATATGATAAAAAGGTTTAAAAATCAACTAAATCTTATAAAACGCTTTTGAAAAAGTCATCGATCTTAATCTGTTATTCATAATTAATATTACTTCTGCGCAGGCAAAGCGCTCGAGAGGAAATCAATCCGGTCCTAAACTTGAACAATCTTATAAGATTTATCTTATTTGTTATTTAAATATCCTGCGTTGAAGTCTTAATTTGCATCAATAATTCTGAGGGATAACTGAAAAAAATAAACACATAATTCAACTCTCTCACCAGATATGGTTCGGAATCGGAATCGTCGCTTTGATATATTCCCAAACTGAAATCTTGGGAATTTAGTGAGGAGCCCATGCAAAAATATTAAGACACCGAAAAATTAAGTGTTTGTTGTATGGTAGTAACGAATAAATAGATTTGGTGAAATGTTTCGGATAAAATATGTTCGTATGTATATATTTATTTGTTTTTGCTATACAGTACGTAATACATTAATTCTATGAATTTATTTCAATGATCACAACAATAATAAAAAAAAAAAAAAATCTTACTGCCAAATATAGAACCTGTTATAAACTTGATTTTTTTTATAAGCTAGATATATTCCCATATAATGTCTAATTTGCTATGTGTTGGTTCAAAGCAAACATCAGTCATCCTGCTTCGTTCAGGAGGAATGAGTTTCCCAGCGATAAAGAAAAGTCTCTCAACTGGAACTGATGATGATGCTGGGATACACAGATATCGGAGAGCGATGTGTATCGTGGAGATTACGAAGAAAAAATGGCTGCAGAATAATATTTTTATTAGGATTTAAGGTTACACGGGTTGTCTATATTTTTTGCTATTATGATTTTATCATTATTACGTAATCAGAGTCATATATAATGAATACTTACATTACTAGTCATAATCCTGTCCAAGTCTGAACACATCCGCCCCAATTGCTTTGGCAGTCGAAATTGTAGCTTCCTGACTCTTGGCATCAACTTCTTCATGAACAGGAGAGTTCCTCATTGCAAAGCTTTAGTGGCTCCAAGTTACCTCACCGGGTAGTTGCAGATTCGTTTCTTCAACAACGTCGTTCTTCGGCGCCAAGATGGCAAGCGTTCTCAACCAGTTATGGTCTTTAGATTTGTTGCCCAGGTCAGGAAACACCCTAGACGTAAGCTCTTGAATATCATGTATTGTGAATTTCCAAACGGCAAAGTAACCAGACCATCCTGTCCACCAACCAGAGTGCCGTTGCCAACATCCAATAACTTATTATAAAAGGCTCCTGCTTCCTCATTGCCACTTAGTTGGCTCTCATGTTGGTTTGGAGTCTTAACTTCTGTACACTTCTTCACAAGCAGGACGATTTTATGCAGACATCTACCTCATCAGCTTTCATTCCCTTTGGAATCACTGGCAAAGTCTGCCTAAAATCTCCTACGAGCAAGACCGCTGTACCTCCCATGAGCCGTGTGTTGTGCTTCAGATCTTGCAGGGGCCCTGTGGCTCATGGTCGCTTCATCTCAAATAACCAACTTAAGAGAGCCACGGCTGATGTTACAGGTTGCCATTTCTTTCCTTGACAGATTCAAAGGGAGTTTGAATGAAGAAGGTACAGTTCTTCCAACAGTTAAAAGAGTTGCAACTATTCCGCTAGAAGCAACTGCTAGTGCAATGTGGTTCATGTGACACGTTTTAGCCAAAATAAGATTGATAACAAAAGTCTTGCCTGTGCCGCCTGTTGCATTCTCAAAGCTTGAGACGACTGAGTTATAAACACTCCTTTGGTCGTCTACCAATCTAGGTTCATTTCCGGTGTCATAGCTGATATCTCTCGTGTATTCAGTTGCTAAGGTGTTGTTTGCCCGCTCTGTCAGAGGCATACCAAATGCAGTTATACCTTGCCCTCCTATAGCTTGTATTTGGAAATCCAAGTCCAGCAATGCTTCGTTGTACATATGCCGTTTATTTCTAAAACTTCGCTTGGGCTTGTCTTTGAACTGTCTTTGTGGTTCGCCCAAAGCTTAAGATCTCTCAAGCCACATGTCACAAGCATGATGGAAAAATAGCTGGCGCAGTTCACTTGGGACTCTGCTCAGTGCTACCTCCAACAATGTCTGGTCCCAGTGGGCGTCGTCCTCCAGCAGACTATGTTTTGCTTAGGCATCCTGTAAGTCAGACAAAGCTATCCACTGTACGTTCGTAGGGCCATGTGAAAAAATCATACATGTCGTTTGCTTTATTCTATTCCTTCTATCATTTTCCCTTCCCCAATTCCCCACTCCATCACCACCATTCCCTGCCCTCCAACTGTAGAACTCAATTCCTACATCCCCCTCTTACTCCCCAGTTACTCTCCAGTCCTTAGTCTTCCCCACACTCCTTCCCTCTCCTCCCATTCCTACCCTATCCTATTTTCCCTCCTCAATATCTCCCCCATTTATGTGGAACTTTCAAAATCTACAAATGTTTCTCTTCTACAAATGTAAAAAAAAAAAAAAATCTAAAGAAATTGTCACACCTGAACTTGTTCACTGGTGCTGACGTGCACTTAGAGGCAACAACACAGACATAATGTTTTCCAATTTACACAATAGGTGTAATTCGAACTACAAACTTAAATTTAGAGTTTGAACAAAATTAGCACTGAGATAAGGAAGCTACATTTTTGTGGGGGGTGGATTGGCCTCACCTCATAGCTCCGAAATATCTTTTTACTTTTCATGAATAATGCAACTAGTATCACCAACTTTCATTTCAAACTTTAACAAAGTAAGCTTATCATATAGTAGATCCCACCGGAATATTTTTTAAAAAGCATGAAAAAATTAAGACAGTGAAATTCATGTGGGGGATGGAGGTTGTGTAATTATTTTTATCCCTCCATCAAGCCAGCGCACATCTAACTATTTTCAAATGATGCACTTGGTAATATTAATCTGTTTTGAATTTAAGCATTATATAGATGAAATAATAAGAAAGATATATTGAGGAGATGGGGCATAGGCGGTCCCCCAGATCCGGAAACGTTTGTATAGTATTTTTTATAAATAATGCAATTGGCATGAATAATCCATGCTTTAAATTGGTCCAAAAGCAGTCCCAAGGTAAGAAAGTATTATTTAAGGGGGATCCCCCCAGGACCCCGAATGGCTTGACAACTATTTTGAAGTAATGCAATTAGCACCAATAGCCTACATTTCAAATAATTTGAACCAAACTGGACCAATAATAGGAAAGTTACATTCACCAATAGCCTACTTTTCAAATAATTTGAACCAAATCAGCCCAATAATAGAAAGTTACATAATGTAACTTTCCTATTATTGGGCTGGTTTGGTTCAAATCATTTGAAAAGTAGGCTATTGGTGCAAATTGCATTACTATTACTATGTGCATGTATGTGCCACATATACTTTGAAACTCATTGAACAATTTTAACCAAACTTGGTGTACATGTGAATTACCATATGGAAAAGAATACTGTGGGGGTTTGTGAGATGCTTATTGACACTCCTAATACCCTTTAAGTCCAAGTTCAGCCCCGATAGTGGTTGTGTGAGAAGGGGGTGGGAAGGGGTGACATGCAAAAATAACCGAAAATAACAGATATTAGTTTTAATCTATACTTTTGGAGGTGACTGAGATGGATAGTGACACTCCTGATGCTCTTCAAATCCAAGTTCAGCCCTGATATGGAGGGGGATGAGGAGTTGGGAAGGTGGTGAAATGTAAAAATGATTGGAAACAACAGATATTAGTGTCTAATACATAATTTTCAAGGTCGCTGAGATGAATAGTGACACAGACGTGACAAGCAAAAATAACTGGAAATGACAGATATTAGGGTGCAACCCATAGGTTTGACTAGTTTTTCAGTCTCTAAGATGAGTAGTGACACCCCAGATGTCCTTCAAGTCCAAGTTTAGCTCCAATGGGAAGGGGATGAGAAGGGGTTGGAAGCGGGTGACATGTAAAAATAACCAAAAAATGACAGATATTAGTGTCTAATCCAAAGTTTTCGAGGTTGCTGAAATGAATTAAGACACTCTCAATGCCCTTCAAGTCATTCAGAGTTTTCCTGGGCAGTACCAGGTTCCTCAGGAAGTTTATATATATGTGTATATATATATATATATATATATATATATATATATATATATATATATATATATATATATATATATATATATATATATATATATATATATATATATATATATATATATATATATAAAGGTTTTGCCATGAAGGAAAAAATGAAAAAGCGAGATAACCAAGTACTTTCGGTCCTGTTCGGACCCTTTACTGAGGCAAACTGATTTTACAGAGGACAACATAGTCAAAAGAAGACTTAATATCCAAACTGACACTAGAAGATTAGCATAAAGGGCGATTTCACTCTACAGGAAGGAGGAATCACCTGAGGGTAGCACCACCTTGGGGGACACACGCAGTAAACAAGTTATTCTTCCAGAAAACAGTACATTTTGAAAAAAACACAGAAGCATATACAATTTAATATCATGAATTTTACACAAATTTTCCAAAAAAATTATTATTAATGAAAAGACGAAAGAAAATATAAATATATTTATCGAGCAAGAGAAAGAGGGAGAGAGAATATCGAACCAGAGAGAGAGAGAGAGAGAGAGAGAAATAATAACTATATACATGTGGGACTAATTTATTAGTAGTTCATTTATTTTAAGGTCCTTCATAAACATCTTACAAATATATGGGTCCAAATGGTAAATTCCCAGACTAAGATTTAGGTTGTTTTTATTAGTGATTTGTATAATTGCCGATTCCAGTAAATTTCTTGGAACATAATCATTAGATCTAGCAATTACCGAGGTATCACCCCAATTAATACAATGAGATTTTTCACTCAGATGGATAAACAGTGCATTTGAAGTCTGGGCTGTTCTAACTGAATACATATGCTGCTTAATACATACACATAAATTTTTACTTGACGGACCAACGTAAAACGATGGGCAATCCTTACAAGGAATTTTGTAAATGATGTTGTTATTTGGTACGGGACTATTCTTAATTAGCATATCTTTAATGGTATTGTTATAAGAGAACACTACATTAACATTAAACGATTTAAATATTGATTTGATGGTTTCAAATCCACGAAAGTAAGGTAAGCTAAGTACATTTTTAGGCATATTTTTTTCATTGATAGCAACACTATAAAACTTTTTGTGAGCTTTTTGATAACATAAATCAATCAAATGAGGTGGGTAGCAGAGATCGTTTCCTATCTTTTTTATGTATTCTATTTATTAATACATAGCATCACGTTTTATATACTTCGTGATCAAGTTATTCATATATATATATATACTTACATATACTGTGTCGAGTGTTCACTTATTCCCCTTCGGTGATAATCTTGAAGTAACGTGAACTTGATAATAAACGACATTTGTAGCTTAATGGTGGTGATATATGTATATATATATATATATATATATATATATAGTATATATATATATATTATATCATATATTATATACATATAATATATATATAATATATACTATATTATATATACATATATATAATATGGGGTATATATATATATATATATATATATATATATATATATATATATATATATATATATATGCGTCGTTTGTGTGTGCGTGTTTATGTGTAAATAAATTCACGTGATATATTGGAGTGCTGTATAAAACAATTAAATGAGGGACAGATCTTCAGCTTTTAAGCAGGATTCTGAACTCGTATTTTCCAGGTTCGAAGTACGTTGCTTTACCGTCTTCACAATGGGAGAAAAATTTTTTGTTTACCCGTTTAGTAGAAGTTAGTGTCTAACAGCGTCTTGCGCCAACTTTTCCTATTTTCCTTTACATTTTCTGTTTTCAGCATTTATTTTGACAGATTCAAAAGCTTCTTACATTGTAGACGCTGAAAAGTGCCTTGGAAAAGATACGTTAACCATAAAAGTAATAATTAACTCATTCTAGATTCATAACTGCACATTAAGTACAGCGTGAGAGATTATAAAACCAAACATATCATTGGAAAAAACGTAAATCTATTTTGAGTAACTAACGTAGCCGAAGGCATTTGCGCTACATAAAATAGATTTACGGCCTGCCTGCCTTCAAAGTTTCCGGCAAAAAAAAGTGACATACTTTTCCTTTCCTGTTTCTATTTTAGAAACAATTCCTACTGAACCAGTGCATCTCCGGACGAAGGTTCTCAGATGATGCGGAAATATTGATTTCTAGACTAGTTTATCAACGTTCCCTTGCATTCACCACACCCATCTGTTATGATTGCATGTCGAAAGAGGCAAATGACATTCATTCACAAACAAATGTTTCTTTCCCACATCCGTTTAATTGATTTGTATGCGAGCGCACGCCTTATATATAAATAACATACAAACACACAATCACACGCATACAGACATTTTATATATATATATATATATATATATATATATATATATATATATACATATATATATATATATATATATATATTATATATATATATATATATATATAATATATATTACTATGTTACTCAGTATCTATGGGTGTACATTATGAGATTTATATAAACAAACACATACTCATATATATATATATATATATATATATATATATGTGTGTGGTGGGTGTGTGTGTGTGGGTTTTATGGTGTGTGTGTGTATGTGTGTGTGCGTGTGTGTATGTATAATGTATATAAATCATGCATTGAGTAGTATTAACAAAGTTTCGCAATGCTCCCAGACTTAGGAAAATTCTACTTCATTTTATACCTTTTGTTTGGCGGTCCTGTAGATTTCTCGTGATTTAGGTGCCAGACTTGATCCAGTGCACTTTCCTCTTTTTTCCGTTTGACATGACCCACATAACACTTTCAAGTTGCCTGTCCCTTCGACTTTCTGTAGAAAACCTTTAAATAAGTAAGATAACGATTGTTCAACAAACCAGTTAAAGTCATATCTTCTATTTAGTTATGACTTGATCCCTCCTCAAAGGAACATCTGCTTTCTCTTTTAGATCACGCCTTTCTTGTTTCCCATACCCACTATAAACAATTAATTTCACGTTTTACTTGACAGGCAACTAAGTAGTTCAGATGCAGGATAATGAACATTGAAAGTCCACGTGCCTGTCTACTGACCTCTTGTAAACAACCCTGTCCTTTACGGGCACCATTAACATAAATCCTATTGACCTTCTTACGACGGTTATAAGGACTTCTACCCCACTTTTCATTAATTAATTGTGACACTAACTAATGCAAGACAAGCCCTCCATCATCTAAATGTAGACAACTGCTCATCTTTATGAACTTTAATAAACAGTTACACCTTAATATCTTAGATAAAAGCTGGACTCATTCGTTCCATGGCCACAGCGTCTCCCTCCCCCGCCTCCCCATCCGTTACCGGTCGACGGAATATAGGGCACAGCAATAGTCCCAATGCCAAACCTCTAGGGTTGTGTTGAGGCCACTTATCCCCAACTACCTGAAAATATTAGAGTGGTCAATGGCCATAACCTTACCTCTTATGAATAAAAAAAAAAAAATCTCATAAGCTCTCCAGTTTACGCATCGTTCTCTTACGCAAAACCCCCTCTGGCGTAAAGCATCCTGTTCCTTGAGTTCCTGCAGGAATCCAGGAAACTGACAGGTCAGTTAAACCACACCCAGATCCAAAAGACGTCGTTCAAAAACAAACCAAAAGTAAACGAGGAAGTCACTCGAAAATCATCCGGAGACGAGATCCTCATCGTCTCGTAGAAGTTCAAGGTCTCGTGGACGACTCATCAAAACTCGGGTTCCCCTAAACAACCCAGACCCCTTTCGTAAAAACGCTAGCGTAAGGCAAGGCACTACTACTTCTGCTACTTCTATATCCTCCTGCTGCTCCTCCTCCTCCCTCCTTCCTCCTCTTCCTCCTAACAAGCCCAATCCCTCCCCCGAAAGTCACCTGAGGTGAGTTGCTCGCTCCTGCAAGTATAAAACGCCAGGTAGGGATTTGATCTTTACCGAGTTGTCATTCAGCTGGCTCTTAGAGAAGAACTGCTCTACCAGGCCTCTGATCCAATCCGAAGGATATATATCCCACGAAATCCATAAATTCAGACAACTAGAAGGATTATTATAGTCCTTTGATTCTGTGGTTTAATTAGCAATCTTCGAAGTGAGGTGATATTCTAGCCTGCAAGATGTTCTCCAAATTATCATTGTTGGTAAGTGAACCCTTCCAGAATAATTTTCATATTCGATTTTGTACGTTAATCTTATACTTCAATTTTTTTATTTCATAAAATTTGTGATGCTGTAAATATATATAAAAATTAATTGTTCTCTGTTTTCATTTTAAGAAAATTGATAAAATGAACAAAATTTATCATTTATCTACAACGGTCCAATTAAAATTTCGAAATATATTATTTGTAGCAAGTTTTTGTTATTCAGAACTGTGGGCTATAAAAACCAAATACCATGATCAACACACTAAAAGGGTTTGCATTCAAGGGTTAACAATTATTATTCCAAATTTCCCAAGGACAGTGACAAAATTTAACACAAGAGTTCATATGGCACTCTCAGATTTGTTTTCGGAATAATTCTAATACATTTTCTGTTAACATAAAATAATCTGTCAAGCGTTGAAACCAGGTCACTAAACGAGTACGAAGCCTGGTTTTATTGATTAGTCGTTGTCCGTGACACACTAAATGAACTTCTGATCTCTAGCTGAGATTACACCTGGGCAACTGCCTACGCTCTCAGTAGATCAAAGTACGGACCCTATGGTCCCCTATTACTAACTTCCTACAGTACTTTGTGTTTCCTTTAGCATTTATCGAGAGGATATACTGCAACCCTATTTCAGACAAAATCAAAATTCCTTCTTTCTCTCTCTCTCTCTCTCTCTCTCTCTCTCTTTCGCTCGCTCTACACGCGCCCACACACACACACACACACACACACACGCACACACACAAACACACTCACACACACACACACACGCACACGCACACACACACACACATATATATATAAATATATATATATATATATATATATACATATATGATTAAGATATACACGTTAATTCTTCAATATGCTGATTAATTGAACCTGAATACGTATAGTCTATATACTATAATGGCATAAGCGTTAGTAAGCAGAGATATTTTATTTTATATAATCCACTGGAATGGAAAAAAATAAACATATGAAATATCATCGTAACCAATTCTTTTCTCTTTTAAAAACACGGTTTCTGTTTTTGTACGGTGTACTAAATGTTCTAAAGGTAAAATTTTACAGAAGGGTCTGTACGTTAGTACCTGAATCCCAACGCTGAGTTTAAAATGTAATACACACACACATATACATATATACACAAGAGAAGTATATTTCTGCAAGGACTTCAGCATTATCTTGTGTCTTCTAATAGCTGTAGTTTATTTCTTATGTACTTAAGTAAAAGACATTTAAAACTAAGAAATCTTGAGTTTTCGTGTTGTTTAGATTATGGGTAGAATGCAGAGGATGGGGGTCACGAATTACTTGGGGGTCCTGGGGAGACGAAGCCGCCCGGCCAGGTTAGGACACGGAGTCAAAAGTTAGGTTAGTTAAGGCTAAGTTTGGTCCGCCTGTATATCCTTCGAAATGCCTACTACAAAGATGCTTAGTAGGGCTACAGTAGCCATGGCCCCGTACTTATTTCATGATTGGTTTCACAAACTCACCTCAGTTAATTCTAAATAGTTTATTTGATTTGAAACTTTTTTTAGCATAATTTTCAAAGAACTAAGTTACCAAAGTTTCATATTTAGTTTAAAAAAAAAAAAAGGTAGTACTCTGCCATAATTCGTTTCCGACAGAGAGTGATCTGAAAGGTGAAGGTCAAATAAGGAAACGACGGATTTTATCAACTGTCAGACAAAACGGAAACTTAATCTGAATGCTAATGAACAACAGACCACCTCTTATTTTCGCCGTTCCTAATCATTGCAGCCTTCACCTTGGAATCAGGTTTTTAGTCTTAGCGGATGTAAACGAACCTACCTTTACGAACTAACCTTTGAACTTTCGTTCACCAAATTCTTGTTCTAATATTAGGGAGCGAAAATATATGAGACTTTACTATTTGCCTTTATGCTGAGTTTTTTTTTTTATCTTTGTATTGCCCACTTTCTACTAACGATCATCTAGTTCATGAGCCAGACACTGATGACTCATGTTATTTGGCGACTTGAAAGTAGACAGTATTTCTTCTCAGAGATCTATTTATGGAAGCACGGGCTTCATAAACATACTTTGATCATCCCTTACACATAAGTTTTCTTGTCCATCTGAACAAAAGTAATGAAGCACACTACTGCATTAACTGTCATCTTCACCCACAGGTCTTGGTAACTTTGGGTGCCTTTGTCACATCAGATAAACCCGACGATGGTCCTCTGCTCTCCACTTTCCGAGGAGAGCAAAGGGATGTTCAGCAAAACCCGGACGGCACTTACCAATTCTCCTTCTCTCTACCTCAGCAAGAACGTCAGGAGCAACGAGATGCGGACGGAAAGGTAACCAATGCTGCAACTAGTACCATAATTAATCTAGTTTCCCGACAAGGTCTTCGCATTTTGATTCTAGTTACCTTTCCATAATGATGCAGTATCATTATAATGTATAACGCATCTTTGATCTACGTTGTTGTTTTTAACAACTTGTAAAGACATTAGCAAAATAGTTTTCTCATAGGTTACATGATTTTTGTCAGTTTCCAGGAAGTGAACAATGGATAAGATGATTGCATTTTACACAGATAAATACAAATTACCCAAAGACCGTGATGCCAGTTCGCTTTCCATTGTTGATGTCAATCAAAGCAGATTTCCACTTCAAAAATGTGAACGATTTTCTTTGTGAAATCTCGTTAACCATGATATTTAACTCATTAACTTGGAACCGTATATCTTACAACATCGTTCTGTCTGTAATGTATTTGATAAATTGAGGGTTCATTACTATCATTTGTATTTCCAGGTAACGGGATACTTTGCTTTTGTCGACAACAGTGGTGAAGAATTTTCTCTTCACTTCGATGCCGACGAAGGTGGTTTCCAGCCAGAGAGCGATGGTCTGCCAGAGGTACGCCAGCAGGGAGGAACTCCTTGCGGAATTTGATTTCCTAAATTTTGCTTAAATTGCAAATTCTCCTTTATTTACTAAATGTGAAATAATGAAAACCTGCTTGCGTGATTCCAAATTACTAATATTTATACTTTCGTAAGCTTCTTCAACATTATTTCACACTTGTGAAAAGTGAGAATTATATTCATTATTGTATTTGTATTTCTGCAGGCTCCCGAAGATACTGAAGACGTCCAAAACGCCCGTGAACAGTTCCTGCAGTACTATGAACAGACAGCCAGATTCCTCGAGGAACTCGGATCAGATGAAGATTCTGAGTCATCGGAAGATGGTGAGTACAGCGACGAAGACTCAAGCTCAGAAGAAGACAGCGACGAGGAGGAGGAGGAGGAGGAGGAGGAGGAGGAAGAAGAAGATAACGGCCGTTTTGGGTTCAGGGCCGGCGGTAGGAGGCAACAGGAAGTCGATGATCTTGAGAAATCCATATTCCCTCAACATTTCACCATCAGGAGGCGCTCTTAGATTCAAAGCTAGCAGATAAATAGTTTATTTTATATATAATTACAGTAATTCTATTAATTCTGTTCCCCTTAGATATTGTATTGTGTTCTCTAATGTCCTTTTTCCCTCTATTTCTAGAAATATTTGGCCGACCTTTTTCTACCATTCCATTTTTTTAATGGATGATATTCTTTCTTCCGACCAGTAATGTTCAGAGATGTAGAATTAAGTGACAGAAAAGATCAACGTCTTTAACGAAATTTTGTTGCAAAACTAGACTTTAACTTCCAGCCTTAAACTAGGCAATCGTCTGTCTTAAAGTTGAATGAAGTGGTTAATCTTCGCAATTTTATGAGTTTTTAGTCAGCATTATAAAGAACGCAGTTTTACGTAAATATGTAAAAGATGAAACGAGACCTCTCTGACATTCTGGTTATTTAAAACTATAATTGCCCTATACCTATTTAAGTTGTAAATCTGTCATTTGTAAATACGTGTATATACCTATACATAATTTATTCTCCATTCACTTTTGATCGTCTCCTGAAGTGATGTTTGTCGACATTATTTGTTTTGTTAAGTCCCAGTGTTTCTCGAAAGTGTGATTGGTTGTTCGTGTAATAAAGCCTTACGACGTATTAGTTTTGTGTTTATTTACCACATACGCTGATATGAATATCGTTATGATTTGCATTTTTCTTTACGTCTATTATTATAGACGGAGCATTTTGTGTAAACATAAAATTGGTTCTGTGTGAAGGCGTATATAGGTACACATATATGTCTTTTAACCAAATTACAGGTATGCCTACGATTGCACCC
>NC_061107.1:124899029-124909029 GCF_015104395.2 Macrobrachium nipponense
TTAGCCAATCTGTACATGGAATACTTTGAAACTACAGTAATAAATGCAATAAAACCCAAAAACATGCTGTGGATGAGATATGTAGAGGATATTCTAACATTTTGGGATAATAGGTGGGGCAATTTTAATGAATTCCTTTCAAATTTAAATGCATTAGTGCCTAGCATCAAATTTAAAGTTGAATGGGAAACAGACAACAAAATTCCTTTTCTTGATGTTTTAATAATCAGACACGACAGAATACAAATTTACCGTATACAGAAAACCAACGTTCTCACTTTCATACATTCACTACTTTAGCTATCACGACATTGCTATCAAGACAGGTGTAGCCAGCAACCTGTTCTTAAGAGCCTTACGAATTTGTTCCCCAGATTTCCTGGAAAAAGAATTTGAACTAATTCATAAGCAACTTTCGCCTTTAAAGTATCCTAACCATATAATTGAGAAAGCAATTCACAAAGCAAACATAATTTTCTACCGACCCCCTCAAAACAAGACCAAAGAGACGCCCAACAATAAAATAAAACTTCCTCACTTGGACAGGATTAAAACAGTAACTCAGACCCTCGTAAAATGTAACCCTTTTGCATTTACTTACCCAAACACCTTAGCCAAATCCCTGATTAACGTCCAACAAAAGACATTCCCCAAGGAAACAGGGGTTTATGAAATCCCATGCCAGGACTGTGACCAATCTTACATCGGATTTACAGGAAAATCACTTCCCCAGAGATGAATACAACACAAACGGTCAGTTAGATATGGACAACAGAACTCAGCTATTTTCAACCATATAAATGAACATAACCATAGAATAAACTGGAATTTGTCACGTATAATTTATAGCAACAACTGCCGGTACAAGAGTCAAATGATGGAATCGGCCTTAATAAAAGAGAGGCAGGTAATGAACATCTCAAAAGGAGCATGGGATTCAGATGTGAACGACAAGGTTTTCATTCAACCAACGCTTAAGAAGATTAAAGGAAGATTATCAGTGGGGGTGACCTAATTGGCTTATCTGTGGACGGATCTCTTGGTATAAATACCACCTTTTCTGTAAACTTTTCTCATTCATATACCTGAAGAGAGTCAGCAGTCTCTGAAATATAGTACTTTTCTCTCAATATTTTGGTGTTTCTATTGGCTCCTTTTATTATCTATATATATATATATATATATATATATTATATAATATATATATATAATATATTATATCCATATACATACTGGGGCATATATATACATTCATATGTATACCATATTATGTATATATATATATATATATATATATATATATATATATATAATACCTATATATATACACATATAGGTATTATATATGAAAATGTATATATATACATATGTATATATGCATATGTATATATATATATATATATATATATATATAAAATAATATATATATAATATATGTTTAATGTATTTGCGTGTGTGTGTGTGTAAATAAAGGTGGAAACCACGAAAGAAAGTGAAACACTGGAGCTCTGTGAGATCTTTCGACTCATAAGTCCTTTAGACTACTCAGTCTGCTCAGCAAAGGATTTTTGAGTCAAAAGATCTCGTAGCGCTCCAGTGTTTCACTTTCCTTCGTGGCTTCCACCTTTATATATTCATCACGTTCCAAACTTTCGTGATTCATTTTTATATACATACATATAATATATATATATATATATAGATAGAATACTATATATTATATATATATATAAAATGTGTGTGTCTGTGTTAGTGTGTGTGTGTGTATGTGTGTGTGAGAGTGTGTGTATGTGTGTAATACATCTGGACCTACAAGCAGAATCTTCAGACTTTTCATAGTCCTGCCAATTCTTCATCATTGCTGCTATGGAAGAATTTGCCTGGTATACTAAATGGTTTGCCAAACATCACTTTTGCAGGATAGGCGTTATCGTTTTCTTAGCATGGCGCATAGACTGAGGACCCATGCAGTCATGCCCTTAGGCTTAGACCAATGCAACTGGAGATGAGGTTCATGCTGTTGTTGGTGGGCTTGTCTGTTGTAGACAGTGTACATTTGTGGGTTTTACTGATGAAATGGGCAATAGCTTGTGGCCTGCGAAGAGAGGAACCATTCGAGGGAATGATCCCATTGTATTTCTCCCTATACAGTGGTGGGAGAGGTTCAAATGGCTGTTTGATGCTAACAAGTAGGTGGGTGCAATCAGCAACATATGTGTGGCAGGCGTCTGATACGGATGTGGCAGCTACTGTAAATTTTTAATAGTGGTAAGAACATGGTAAGGGCATCTAGGGGGGGGGGGGGGCGCTTCTGTCGGGTTCTGTGTGGTTGCATCGGGTTCTCTAGCTTCGCAGAATCTTCAGAAGGTCTGCGAAGGGAGTACCCCTGGGCTTGAGAAGAGTGGTGTGGGTTTGAGTTGGAATATGGAATATGACGAAACCTAATTTTCCTGACGAGGTGGACTTTCTGTGGCTTGCCACATGCATAGGAATTGACAAAGCTCTTCATAAGCGATCCTTTCCCCTCTGCACATCCAGCCAGCGTGAGGAGAGAGTGTCTGGGGCCACCTTGAGGATTCAATTTGCCTTACTTTTCTGAAAAGAATACTATTGTGCCGGCTTTGTCTGTCTGTCTGCATTTGTTTCTGTCTGCCCTCAGGTCTTAAAAACTATTGAGGATAGAAGACTTCAAATTAATACATTGCCGTGATTAAAGTTTCAAAGGCCGCGGCTCATACAGCATTATAACGAGACCACCGAAAGAGAACTATTTTCGCTGTCCATGATTATACGATGTTCAGAAAACTCGATTGCGGCGTAGAAACTTCGGCATTTTTCTAAAATTTGTATTTAACTCTGGAACTAGACAGAGGGTTCAGTAATCGAAAAGGGGCAGATAGAGATTTTTTTGCATTTAATTTCTAACTATAGAAATCAAGGAGTTTGGATACACTGTTTATCTTATACTTCATGACGGCGACGGTTGTTCAGTTGCTTGTGTCGATGTTAAGTGTGGAGATGGCTGGGCCTGTGTTAGGAAATATAAGCTACGTGGCATCAGGGAGTTCTTTCTTAGTTGTTTAGAATGTGCCTTGTTTAGCCGAGCCCCACACGAGGTCTTGGTTTGCAGCAGAGGGCATCATAGAGTGGTGTCATAAATTTGATGTTGGGAAGGAATTGTGGTCGTACACATTATGCTGCCACATTGTAATTACCTAGTAAGGTCATCAGGCAATCGTGGTACATCCTGGTAACCTCACCGGCACATCCTCATAAAGACAATGTAGACCCAGAGAAAGGTGGATAGAAAAGTAGAGTAGATCAATTTGAAAGTTAAACTATTTCTTGTTGAACATACACACACATACATACATATGTATATATATATATATGTATATATATATATATATATATATATATATATATATCATATATATATTATGTAGGCTATGTATATATATATATTATATATATAATATATATATATATATATATATATATATATATATATACACACACATATATATATATATATATATATATATATATTATATATATATCTATATTTTATATATATATATATATATATATATATATATGGGTATGGAGCACTTCCGTGACCCGTGACCCTAGATTCACTAAATGGAGTGAGAAATCCGCGCCGTCAAACTCTCTCTCTCTCTCTCTCTCTCTCTCTCTCCATCATCATTTGGAATTTAATATCATTATGTTATCTTACGCTCTTTTGAGACAGTACTTTTGCGCTCCTGTATATGTTCCAATAACTGAGCATGTTTATAAGTGATGAATGACACATATTTCTTTATTATGCTGAGTAAGGCTAGGTTCAAGTACCCTAAATGGTTTTCTAGCGAACCCGATGCTGGCTGTTCTCTCTGTAGTAAGTCTGGGGTTACTCTAGCGTTCGTTACCTCCCGGTGCTCGATGATCATAAATGGAACCTTCCTCTTTAAATTAACAAAGAATAGGTTTTATATCCCAAATTCAATTAAAGCATTTCATTAGATACTTTGCGCATTATACTATTCATTATTATATATTGGTTGCTACTATTATAAAACAGCTAAGGTAAGATTAGAAATACTAAGAAAAATGAAAAAGCAGCAATATATAAGTGAATGACGACCTCAGGTAGAGACAACCGGAGAAGGGTTATGATGTTAAAGGACAACAGAAATAGCGGAGAACAAAAAATTAACCAAGGCAGTCTCGTCGACATATTCTAAGGATTGCTCCTTCCCCCTTGCCTCATAGAGTTATAACTCCTCATACAAAGCTTCAAAGAGATTATATGTACTGAAGGGAATAAGGAACACCAGGTACATCCAGAGATCAAAGTCTGTTTCCTTGGCCAATACAGAGCCATATCTACTGACCGAGGATATTTAGATTTACGATTTGGGGCAGGCTTCGAATAGAAAAATTACGCTTTTCTTATCTTTTACATACTAGTATTCCACTTGTATTTCCGAAATTAAGGTTACTGTCATTAATGTAAAAGTGAATATGGAAACGACTGGGAGAGGAAGGGTAGGATGGAGGAAAAGTAATTTGGGAGAAAGAAGATATCAATGGGAAGTTAATTAGTTAGAAAATTAAATAATAACTTTAGCTGTGTACTCATTCAAATAAGCGGAAGCAATTCTGATAAAAGAAAGCATTAGATCAAAGGGATTATTTTTAATGTTATGCTCAAGACTATTTTAGTAATTTTCATAATTTTTGAGTACAGGATTATGCTTTTATCTATCCAAAGTTCCATAAATCTCACTAGTGTGGGTAATATTACTTGGGATGTACACTTAATTCATTACATTCACGTTTACTATCTGGAAATATTAATCAAATGCAGAGCCACATTCCTAGGTTCAGAGATGAAGCGAAGAGGAAAGATGAAAATGATATTGTGATTCAAGATCAAATTTTAAGTAACCTTAAGGAAGACTGAATAGGTATTGCACGGTGAATTAAAAAAAAATATTTAAAACTAAATAGGAATGGTAATGCAAAGGAAAATTATTATTTGTTTACTGCATTAAAACTAATTATAAAGAAGATAAGTTATGGTAAATACTAGGGGGAGGTAAACGAAAAGTTACAGATAGACGCAAATCTAATCTGAAGGATATTGACATCCTGAAATGTCCTGGACAGGACGTAACCTCTGTCTGAGCTCCCGAGGCAGTCATGATACACTCAGTATGCAAAGTTTTGTTTGTATGGTGTTTTTACGTTGCATGGAACCAGTGGTTATTCAGCAACGGGACCAACAGCTTTACGTGACTTCCGAACCACGTCGAGAGTGAACTTCCATCACCAGAAATACACTTCTCTCACTCCTCAATGGAATGGCCGAGAATCGAACCCGCGACCACCGAGGTGGGACGTAAACACCATACCAACCACGCAACTGAGGCGCTCTTCAGTACGTAAAGGTTTGAATTGTCTCTTCCTGATGTTGGAAACAACTTTCTGAAATCTATATTAAGCCGTATTGAATGATGGTTTTAAACTTCAGACTCATTTTTTACGAATAAGAGAATCCTACACTAGAAGGGAATTTTATATAAAATGTGCTATGTGTTATAGATATATTTATAAAAAGAAATTGTTTATGACTTCCCGATAAATATGACTGGATCGAATGAACACTGACTGAAGAAAGTGGCACGGAAACAAAGGCTTTTCCACTCAGAGTACAAGGTTACATTCTTTAATTTGGATTATATTATCTACTAGCAGCTGTACTCGTCCTTCGAACGTGTTATTGAACGCGCATTCACTTCTAAATGACCTGGATGTACATGTTTCCCTAGCCAATGCTACCGCGTCACTGACCGGGTCAGTCAGGAACCGCCGGCTGATGATAGGTTGCTCGGGAAAGATTTTCATCTAGAGGGCCCCTTAAACACCCTTTGATAAAACTCTGATATTGATGTTATAAGCGTTTGTTGTCATTTATGTTAACTCTTAGTACCAATTATATGTAGTAGTACATTTCTCGAAGATTTGTTTAGTAGATATCAAAGGAAAGTTTTCAATACCACATCCTAGACTTCCGTAACATTCCACACAACAAACTTGCGTGTCCATTTTATCAACTTGTCTCATATTTTCATAAATATATCAATAAACATCTGGTTTCATTATAACCTCTCCTATTTTCAAGTCAAATTTATCACCGTGAACTATTAAACCCTCATGAGCATTGTTACATCTAAGATTAACTTGCTACTTGAAGCAAAGAATATTATTGCATGGAATTAAATTTTTTCAACTTTCGAAAGCTTCACGAACGAATTTGCTCTCTCTCTCTCTCTCTCTCTCTCTCTCTCTCTCTCTCTCTCTCTCTCTCTCTCTCTCTCTCTCTCTCTCTCTCTCTCTATCCTTATAGTCCCCCACACACCAGCGTTATTTTCATAAATAAATGTTGCGAGGTATGGGCTTGTATAACAGTTATCAACATATAAGTAATGAACCTTCCATAGCAAGTCTCACAGGATTTCTCTAACCACTTCACCTGACTTCACAAGCGGATCGTTAGCCGAAAGTCCATTAACTTTGCCTGTATATATTATCATATCAATCACCGTCGCAGTTTCGCAATCACATAAAATAAAGAGTCTTATTCCAAACCGATGTCTTTTGGAAGGAATGTACTACAAAAACTTGAAAAAACTGTGCATTTCAAACCAACTGAGCACATGCCATTTTGAATTCAGATAAAACCCACAAAAGCCTCCACTGACCCTGCCATGTAGAGGCCTATATCCATCACTGAAGGGAAAACAAAGCCTTTAAAATGCTTTTACACAGCAACAAGGACAAAGTACCAGTGGACAGTCTCAAACCAGGTGACCTAGGGGTGAGGTCATCCCCACCCCCCATCACCTTTACACACGTTTGGGAGGCAAGTCCCAACACCGACTACAGCAAAATTTGCACTATTACTTCTGGGCATTTGCATACATTGTTTCATGCATATTCATGTTCGTCACTATCATTTGCAATTGCATCAGGACACCATTTTTGAAAACTCCTATGTATTTCTTAACTTTGCCCTTATGTTGGTAATTATAGTACAATAATGCTTAACTGCATACAGTTTCTTTGTATATTTTTTACATCATCTTAACATTTTCCATTGTTTGCCCCAATGTCATTTTCATTTAGATAATATATATATATATATATATATATATATATATATATATATATATATATATATGTATATATAATATATATATATATATATATATATATATATATATATATATGTATATATATATATATATATATATATATATATATATATATATAATGTGTGTGTGTGTGTGTGTGTACCCCTCTGTTTTTTTTCTAATTTTTGTATAAAAAGTTTTATATATGCAAATAATTTTTAAAGCATATATATCTCCAAGTCAAATGGCATCCACCAACATAAGATATAACTATGATAGATTATATATAACTGTGAAACTCCTCATGGGGCATAGAAGCGCTCGTCATAACTCTCATACATTCCATTTTCTATATCTGCTTTTTGGGGGCAAGACCTGTACATTCCATGCTCTCCTAATGCACCTTGGTAGCTGCCAACGTCGGCAGCCATTACAGAGTACCCTCTCTTTATGGTTGCCATCACCTGAATCATGTGGTTTGCATCGCCCCCATGATATTGTTATTGTAAGCAATTTTCCATCCAAACGCTGTATTGAAAGTAGATTAGATCTCTGCAGTAAATCAGTACTGACATCTTGTGTATGTTGATCTATGCAGTGTGATACGTTGGTAATTATGTAACCAGCTTACTGATTCGGGTGTGTAACGTATATCAAAATAAGGAAAAGGTCTTTCAGAAGGTATGAAGAATCATGGGACCTTCTATATCAGTAGAAAAATGATAAATGGTAATGTTAGAATCATAGGGAATAATGTAACTCACTTTACTTGGTAGAGAGTATAGTGGGAGTATAATTGAGCAGAGTGGTAGATAACAAAAGGAATTATTAGGGAAGAGCAATGAAATTCAGACAGCATTGTGGGTATGTGGATATAGTACAATTGGTCAAAGGTTATTGTTTGAGCCCTGCTAGAAGGTCTTACTCTGATAATGAAGCTTAAGCTTGGGTTGTAAGTACTAGGGTTGCAAAAGCGGATAAAGAGTGGTGTGTTATGTCTACAAAGCTGGTTAATATCTTTGATTATACGAAAAATGACGTGTAGAGCAGCTGTTGTAAGAAATCATAAGTGAATTTCTGGTAGGAAGAGAAGCAACAGAAACTGGAAGAAATATATTTACGAAATAGCTCATAAAAGAAGACGATAGCAGTTGAGATGAAACAGGAAGATGTAGCAATAAATCAGTAATGAAAGTTAGAAGGATGGGAGAAAATGGAAATTGGTGCAGGTGTAGTAGAGCGTAGGTATCATGGTCTCTGCTAAAGATAAAATGCATTAAGAAATCAGCGAGATAAGTCTCTTTTTATGGAGTGAACCGTGGTAGTGACTCGGAATAAAAATGAATAAAAAAAAACTAAAGGTGAAAGCATTTCGAGTGAATTGTTTGTCCAGTAACTTTTGAGTAAAAAAAAATGAAACAATAAGAAATGGACATGATGCGTGACGGGCATAAAAGTGATAAAGTGTTATCCTAAGTGAGAGGATAAGTCAAAGTTCGTTGAGGAGGTTCGATCATATTGAGGTAACTGAGGACGATAGTATATATATATATATATATATATATATATATATATATATATATATATATATATATATTCACTTCACACATTGAAGTCACCTGCATCTATTGTAATTTTCTAAGCATATATATATATATATATATATATATATATATATATATATATATATATATATATATATCATGCTTAGAAAATCACAGTAGATGCACGTGACTTCAATGCGTAAGTGGTATTCGCTCATACATACACATAATTGTATGTAAGTATGTATATAATTGTGTTAGTGCATATACTTAGTTGTAAAAGTTTAGAAATTTTCTTTCGAATACCCCCGGGTAATTTTTTGGAATCATAATCGTCCGTGACAAAATATAAGTAAGCAGCAAATAAATAAAATAAAAATGACCATACTAGAAGGAATGTTATTCTGATTTTCGTAATCATAAATTTCGCACTTTGTTCGATACTTAGCGGAGAACATGTCCTAGTTTCGCTAGAACAGATAAACTCAGATAATTGTTTACTCCATAATCTACTATTATAGCAAGGAAATAAAAAAAGATAATCATACTCGTCTTTATTTGCAAAAATATTTTGGGATACATTATACTATCTAAAACTTACAGACAGACACAAATACACACATAGCAAAATCTCACAGCTGTAACTGAAAATTATGTGGTTACCAGATTTTATATATTAGAATTTCAATAATGACATGACTTTTCAAAATTATTTCAATACAGTAAAATAGTAAAGCGATAATGTATTTGAATGTTTGATATAGTTTAAGTAAATAATAATTCTCGCTAGAAATAACTCGAACTAATCATTGTGCAAGGACTAAAAGTTTAAAAATTTTGGATGCTGAGAACTTTCAAAGAACTTCGCTGGTGTTATGATGAGTTGTAATGTTTACAGTTTAAATAGATCTGCTTATTTACGTCCAATGCTACTAAGATATAATTATTGTGAAATCTGCTGTTCTCGGATTATGTTTACAAATCTGTTATACACAGGAGAGAAGACTTTTCTGTAAATCGTGAAAAACATTTGGTAACATTCATGAAAAATATCGTGAAAAGCACTTGCAGTACATGAAAACATAGAGTAATAAATAAATATCTTTAAATATGGTAAAAATGTGAATATAACTGGCATTGGCCATCGTTACCTATGCGTGATGGTGAAAGCAATGAATAATACAGGCAAAAATATATCAACTCTTTCGTTACATTCATACACAGACATTCACAAAATATATATTTTTTATGCAT
>NC_061107.1:124914029-124933603 GCF_015104395.2 Macrobrachium nipponense
AGAGAGAGAGAGAGAGAGAGAGAGAGAGAGAGAGAGTTTTGTAGATACCAAAAAAAAAAAAAAAGAAACAAACTTCTAATAGAGACAAATACTCAGGAATGAATAAACTACAGCAGCAGCAGCCAGATATATATATATATATATATATATATATATATATATATATATATATATATATATATATGAATTGAGATATATACCTAGAGTTTGCAAATTGCTTCACTGTATCGTTTAATAGTACCACATTAAGCAAAATAAGAAAGAGAGAGAGAGAGAGAGAGAGAGAGGAGAGAGAGAGAGAGAGAGAATACCTTTCCATCCGCATCACGATTTTCGTATCTATCTTGCTGGGGGAGCGAGAAGGAGAAGTGATATGTTCCGTCTGTGTTTTGAATGAACTCTCGGTTAACGCCCTTGAAAGTCGACAGAAGAGGTCCTTCGTATTTCTCTGGTTGTTTCTCTTCTGATAACAGCGCTGCCGAAGTTAGAGTACTACTTGGTGTCAAAACAGTAGCTACCCATAATACCTGAAATATGGAAAAAAATAATTGGATTAATGATGTGTACAATAAACAGCACTCTGCAAGAGAAGAGAGAGAGAGAGAGAGAGAGAGAGAGAGAGAGAGAGAGAGAGAGAGTGCACAGAAGTTATTTTTCAATTGCACGAATGTTATCACGCCTGACGCTCCTTTTGAGGCGGATCATGATTCAACATTTAATTTAACAAAACAGGTTTCCAATAATAATCAGTCTGAGCTGTCTTTTTTTTCTTTTTAAAGTTCCTTGACTGATCTTATGCGTTTCAGGAGGAACGATTGTTGGTTACAGATAAGAGGGAAAAGGTGAGGTTAAATTTCTCCGTGGAAAGGAAACGTAACTTATATAAAAAAAATTTCTCTGCCATGCCAGTACCAAGGCAGATCACTTAAGAATACGCGTTTTTTAATTATTCCCATACCATGTTCCGTTAGATTATCATTCCTCATTTATATTTTATATTGTTTTTAAATCCTTCCTTCATGCACTGAATTAGAGTTGCATAAATATCTAGTAAATATCAAATGAGTTACTTACTTGAAATATAAAGCTGTGGATACACTTGTCTGCCGTAACAGAGTATCGAAGAGTACGGCATCCACTGATCAGACTGAACTACTTTTTTACTGAATGCCAAAATGTCCTTCTATGAGCCCCTTATTTGTTTATGCACCTAAATTTGTACAATCATTTACCACCGTAAACAAGAACTAAGGCAATTGCATTGATGTTGTGTCGATACAACGAAACTAGTAAACTTACCATCAAAGGGACTGCACAGATCATTTTCTCCATTATCGTTGAAATCACCAACACCGAGAGCCAAAACACGGCCACCGCAGCCACAAGATCCTTTTAGGTCAGAGGGGACAAGAGCGATTGAATCGAGTGCTTCCCTCTCTTTAACACAACAGCACTGACGGTAACGGCTGGGCAAGCTGTTTGTCCTTGTGGCTTGGCTTCGTCGACGGAAGGATTTCCTTGTCCTTACAGATCTCAAACTTCTCCCTCTCTCTTGATCTCAACCCCGCACAAACACACCCTTGCCGAATCCCGACTGGATGTCAACTCAACTGAAGTTCTCCTATGACCTTAGTTTTATACAACCAGAGGCACGTTGCCGGACAGCTGACCCTTCTCTGCATGCCAGTTTTTTAGTGCCGAGTCACCTTTCACGGTACTCGAGTTCTGGGCAGACCGTTGTTGACATGGCATGACGGGACACCATGGAAGTTTGGGAAGAGTGGGACTGAATCTAAAATGACGCATTAGGCTCATCAAAACATGGTGCTAGGATAGTGCTCTTTACTTACTAAGAGAAAAACCATTCGAGTTCAAATAACTTAACAAAGTCGGAGTACGAAAACAGGTTTACAGCATACATTTGCAGCGCAAAACAAGGGAGAAAGAAGCATAAAAACTGATCGTAGTCCGAAGCCTAATGGCTGACATTTCGGGCGAGGTAACTGAAGAGTTGGCTATATTTCAAGTTACGTAACACAGAGTTCATCAAATGAAAGAGATCTTTTCCAAAGTTCGCGGGAATTATATAAGAGCTTAAAGTGAAATGCTTTCAAGGTACGACTGTGAGGTATTTAGTTTAAGAAGCAAATAATACTTACCACTTAGTTTTCGCCTAAAACTAGAACCTGGTACGAACGAAACCAGAAGCTGTAAAAAGCTGATAGTTAAGGTCATAAAAACGAAGAGATGTCGTAAAAAGGGGTTCCATACATTAGTTAGCGTAGCTGAATGGATGCCTGGAGAATACAGCGATATTCATGTAATTGCCTACGAGGCTGTACACTGCTTCACTAAGTGAAAGGCTAACCAAGGGATTAACAAATATTAAAATGTTTCATTAGCGAATCAGTAAGGGTTATTAGGGGGTTTTTGTCCAAAACAAATACAAAGAAAATATCCTCTGGGTTGTCTGCAATGACACTTAAATCTGGTTGGTAATGTAGATGTTTCTCCCTGATGTAAGAAAAATGTTATGAGGTTCTTTGAATGGTAACATGATATGAAATTTTATTAAAATTAAAAAGCACGATGAAAAGACATCTTGACCTTCTCCGTTTTCTGTATACGTTTAAAGAAGTATTGTTAATTCCAACAAAACATTAAAGATACGGTTCATAATTATACAGAAACATGACCGAAAGAGAAGAGACCAAGAATATTGGGGCCTAATCGGAAAATACAGATTGATCTTCGAGTAGAATAAATACGCTTACCCAATCTAGAGGAGGTGACCCCGGACAATGTAACATTCTTCACAAGCTATTTGAGATAGCGTCCTTAGTCCCATACCCAATTCCTCATCCTTCCCCCAGCCTCTTCCACCACTCTGGCAGACCCACCGTATTCGAGTAAGTGCCACGTACCTAGGTCAACGAACGCACAGGGGACTTTTAAAAAGTGTGTTCAGATTATTTTTCCCTATTGGTATCGAATTCTAATTCTAACACACACACACACACACACACACACACACACACACACACACACATATATATATATATATATATATATATATATATATATATATATATGTGTGTGTGTGTGTGTGTGTGCGTGTGTGTGTGTGTGTAAGGAGATTGTGCTCAGGAGTTCTCAGAGTAAATGAGTCTGGAGAGAATCTGGTGGAAATGGTTTGGAAAGGGTTCAGCTGTTGGTAATAATTGATTTTCAACAAAAACGTGAAAGAACAAAAAAGAAGGTGAATAAAGCGTTTGTTACATTATGTGTCAGATCAGAGTAAATAGAAGAGCAAATTAATGGGTTAAATGGTAAGGAGTGGCTGGAGTGAAACTGAAGACAGATATAAGTTTAAGTAGGAGAGAAACTTATGAAGGGAGATATAAGTTTAAGTTATGGAGGGACGTATGAATGTAAATGTAAGTGATAAAAAGGAGACCCGTAGGAAGTGAGACAATCGCTTAAGGTTGGAATAGAGGGTCGGGATAAAGTAAAAGAGGTGCTAAGGTTAGAAGAGAAGCAAGTAACATTCAGTTATGTGTCGTGGGAACAACGAAGCGTTCGCGTTTGAAGAGGATGGGAACAAGAGGTTAAAACAGAAACTGACGGTGTAAGTAAGAGAGAGACTTAATGAAGTAACAATTGAGATCATTTGGGAAGCAACTATGGAAAGTTTGAATGTACTAGTATGGCCAGGGACTCACGAAGAAAGTGAACAGAGATACGAAGGGACTGAGCATTTTGAAGATTTTTTTTATGTCAAAGATAAACGTCAGTTATAACTTAACTACACAGGACAGGGTAGGATTCGAGTGAGTATTATCATGCTTATAGAAGGGATTAGGTAAGAATATATGGAAGCCAACTGGGAGATTGAATAATGGAGACATCAGGCGGTCGTGGCATTAGAAGTGAGACACTGCAGTATGTTGGCGACAGGGTGTTTGAGTGGCTAGCCTGCGTTTGTAAGTTATGCCTGGATGAGAAAGCAGAATGTATGAGGGGAACTACTGTTTCATTGTATAAGAATAAAGGTGACAGAGGTCACTGTTAGAATTGCAGAGGCATAACATTCCTTGATATACTGCACGAGGTAAGATGTAATGTGGGATTTTGATGGAGAAAGTAAAACAGATGACAGAATGACTACTATTGAAGAAAAGTGTAGAATCAAGTTTTTGTTAGGAAAAAGTTATATAAGACGATCCCTAGTAGAGGTTCAAATCTGTATAAAGTAGACATTGACCTATAAGGAATAAATGGATGGGCAATGTGGGCTGTGCTGAGGATGCACGGTATACAACATAAGTTATTGGGGGCGGTTACAAGTCACCTGATTGAATCGAAGCATACCCTGAAGTGTATAGATTAAAGAGTGACTGTTTTGGTATAAAAAATGCGTCTGAGACCAAATTGTTCATACTTTTTCTGAATGTAGGGTTCCGGAATGGCTGCTCTCTGCAGATGATAAAGTAGGGAGAGAGGACAGTGAAGAAATTCTGGAGGAGCTGGTGAATAATATTGACTGTTCAGAGTAGTAATTGTGAGTAAAGCGTAATCATCATAGTAACTGAAAACCAGGAGAGGGTTGGATTTCGATGTAAATGGGGTAAATATAAATAAAATGGTTGAATTTCGTGAGAAGTGAATAATAGACTAGGTACGACATAGAAGGTAGCAAGATATATGTAAAATTAGGGGAGGTGACTTAAGGGCTCTATGAAATGAAAATGGGTAATTATGAATGGACTCTTAAGCCATCTTCATTTATGGATGTCAAACGTACAATTATAGTAAGCTCATGCTACTTTTCCTTTCATATAACTAGTTTTGTTCAAATATCACACATAATACATTATAACAAATAGTGTTTAATATCCCTGATGATGACGATGATGCTATATATATATATATATATATATATATATATATATATATATATATATATATATATATATATATATATATATATATATATATATATATATATATATATATATATATATATATATATATATATATATATATATGAAAACAGTAAGACTTGCTAGAAGCGAATCAACAAAGTAAACTGTAAGACTAGTTACTTTTTTTTACACATATGTTCAAGTTCGTGAGTTGAGACTGAAAGGGTTTTGATAAACTTGGCTCTCATAAAAAAAGGAAACACAGGGAACCTTAACTTATAAAGACGCATAGCCACGAAAGGTAGTTGCTAAAGCCTAACTGTCATAAGGTCTGCACGAAGATCACCTTCAATTTTGAATATAATGTATATTAGTCCATAAAAAAAGGGGTGGGCCATTGGTTACAGTTTATATAAAAGTATATTTACGACGTAACCACGAAAAGAAGAAAGTTGTATCCTAACAAGTTAAATCGAAAGTTCACTAGTTTTAAGAATATACAAGAAAAGAATTACATCAGCAGATTCGGCATAATTATTCCTTTCATCCGTTCTCGGGGAAAACGCAACATCATAAAGCAATAGTGACTTGAAAGGTCAGTCAGTCTTTCAGATAGCGATCGTCATTTGTTTTCTTTAATAAGTCAAAGAAGCTGCTGTTTCTTTCGAGTCCTATCAATGACAATTAAAAAAAAAGAAAAATAAGTAATAGGACAATCCATGGGAAGAAATTGCGTTCTAGTTTATAACTATTCATCATCCTTGACATCCTCCATCTGTCAATTCTGTCACACATTTGCTTAAGGTCGCTTTGAAGCCTGTGAGGATTATTTCATTTACTATCGAACTTCTCGTATAGGTATCTATTTAATAAAAAAAAAAACTTGATTCGCTCCTAGCTCTATTTGTCTAAACACATTGTTCTCCCGGATAGATCATTTCGTTATCTGTCATATAATCTTACAATATGTTATGCCTTTGTAAGTAGTCTTAGTTCTTACTGCTACCTCTATCACTTTTCCTATAATGCGATATTCTTCTTCCCTTTCCTTTGAAACCAGATCTACCTCACACTCCTTGGTGAACTGCTGTTACATTGACCCCACCATGCAGCAGCACTGTACTCAGAAGTCTTCAAAATATTTATACTTTTCTGAGCCTCAGTCCCTCCTGATGGTTCTGAAAAAAACTATGCATCGACGCGAAGTCAACTTGTAGCACTTTCCAGCTTGCAAGCGTTGAGTCAGAGAGAGGAATAAAAACAAGAATTCGGGAAACTTGTACTGGGAGTTGATGAGTGGGGGAAGGAAGACTTTCTATAATGAAATGTAACTACCAAATACCGTGTCGTCAGTGATGTCTTATAATTTTATTATTCGTATACATGCCACGATGATTTGTCATCTCACCTGAATCTAGTATACATTAGAAACTTTTGTGCATTACGCCTGCAAGCTAAAAATATATTTTTTTTCAGTTCATTTCTGTTTAAACTAGAAAATGGGGAAGAAAGTTTATTCCTTTTATATCTGGTTCAAAACGATAGAATTTTTTCTTCTCGTCAATCGTCTTCATTTACTTAACCTGAATTGTTTACAGCAGTGTTGTAACGTGAATTCCAAAGGATTCACAATTCTAATCTACTCGCCCTTTCAACAAAAAACTTATCTAAAGGCATAATAAAAGAACTGAACATAATTGTGTTAAAATATCATATTACTAGCGTTTATTTGTCAAAGTTTACTCGGGTATTAGCAAAATGACGGAAAAGGAAATGGTGAAAATCGTTTAGAAAAATAAATGAAAGCCAGAACTCTAATTAAAATCCACTCTTTGAAGTTGTTAATTATCCTCGGTACAATTGTGACTTCTTTTTCCGAACATTTAGATAAAAGGAAAACCAGTTTCGCAACGCTGACGTTGAGTTTGCTCTAGATAAACTGATGATAAGATTGGATCAATTTAAAAAAAAAAATTGCAAAGTAAACAGGTTCTTTGTATAACTGAGTAAGTGATAGGCTTATTTGTCACACCAGGGAAGTAGGCCGTCATAGGAATCCTTTCTACAACTTAAAAGCTTGGTTTAGAAAAGGTTTATTAAGATCCATGAGTAACCTCAAAACCAGGTCAGTATTGATGTTCAAATCTAAGGTATTTTTAGCTTAAATTTCTCATTATGTGTAACAAATAAAGAGCAGATCCCGGCCCACAACCGTCACTCCCGAAATACAATTTATAAAAGTTTGTCAAAGTCAGCGACAAATCCATAAAAAGTCTAATATATAATAACCCTCAATTTCGATGTTCATTTCCTGAAAGAATAAAGAATGAGAGTAAAACATCTAAATAAGATTTCAAATGTTCATCATGGGGAAGAGATTGACCAGATAGAGCGGCCAGAACTCAAAAAAAAAAAAAGAAAAAAAGAAGAAAAAAAAGGCATCACTATGATACTGGTAAAGGTAACTTTCTTAGCCGGGCAAGGAAGCAACTTTGGAAAACAATACAAAAAGGATCGAATCCTATATTGGATGAAGCTTATTCTCAAAATAAACAGGACATCTAGATGGAAAAACACCTAGTGCGAACCTGAGTCAGATGCGCCATTAGAAAATAATTTTACTTGAAGGTTTACGAATGTTGTTAAGATGTCCATTCCGTCATATTTTTTCCCCGATACAAAAAAGATAAGCGGAACTTGATTTCCCATCTACTCGTTGTTCTCTTTCATATAACTAATTAAGAAATTGACTTCTCCATTGTTTCTTATGGGAATAAATCATTGAAAATTGACTTAGGCAGTTATTGAAGACCTTATGGAGATAAATCATTCACAGTTGACTTAGACAATTACTGAAGAATTTCAAAATTTTTTTTTCTGTAATTACCTCTGCCATTTGTTATCGTCTCAGATTTTCTGAGGGGGTTTCCCGATTTTTTCATTTACTTTGTATAACTTGCAGTTAAGATAAATATTGTATTCTGTTTTTTTTTTATTTCCCATACCAATCTTTCCTTAAAATTCAGTAATGGCATCACTAATCACAATCCATAGATCACCATTTTTCCGAATTTCTGTATTAAAAATCCTCGTCGCCATTTTCGATTAAAATAAAACATTCCAGACATATTAAATGTGTTCTAGTATATTCGCACGTTTCTTCTATTCATAACGGGTTCTGCCAACATAACATCTCCTAAAAAGGAAATGACAGCAAACCGCTGTTAACTCAGTCGATACTTCTTTGTTTGTTGTTTTAATTCATAACCTTTGACTTTAAATAACACTTCGTACAAATTAAAACCAATTAGAAAATGACTTCAGGTTGGGCAATCTAATTCATGGCCGTAAGGTTAAGCTCATCTTGGAAAGTATCATTTGCTAATGAAAATTATCAGTCATAGGATTTGTCTTAACCACATGGCGTATTCAATTACTTTTAATTGAACTGACGAAAAAATCTAGTCTTTTACTTGGAACGAATCAGATATGCTTTAGTAAATCAGGATTTTCAGAACTTGCAGTTCGTAATAGCATCCCTAAACAGAATCTTTCTTAAATAAAACCGAATATTTTTCTAATGCTAAGTTTCTTATGTAAAAGGCGAAAGTATCTTGTTTATCAAGTTCATCAATCTTACAGAGGAAAAAATCGTAAAGTCATACACACATGTATCAACCAAAAAATAATTTCAGTTATAAAAATAAGATCTTTTACTATAGTAATTATTATCAGGCTTTTTACTGATATATATATATATATATATATATTATGAATAACTTGATCACGAAGTATATAAAACGTGATGCTATGTATTAATAAAGGTTTTTTGCCACGGAGGAAAAAATGAACAAGCGAGATAGCCAAGTACTTTCGGTCCTGTTCGGACCCTTTACTGAGGCAAACTGATTTTACAAAGAACAACATAGTCAAAAGAAGGCTTAATATACAAACTGACACTACCAGATTAGCCATAAGGGCGATTTTCACTCTACAGAAAGGAGGAGCCGCCAGAGGCTAGCCACACCTTGAAGGCTACCCGCAGTAGACAAGTGATTCTTCCAGAAAACAGTGTGTGTTTGTATGCACGCGCGAATGTGTGTGTATATAATTTGTGATTGCTCAAAAAAACTTGTATTCTTTAATGATGCTGTTACTATTTTTGCTGTTGCTCCAGTACTCTTTCATTCTGTGCGTACTCCTCTCTTGTTATTGATTAGCATTTGAACATTTTGAAGTTAGGCCACAGACCTTTCGGAATGATCTGATATCAATGAACAGAGTTATATTCATATATGTCTTAGATCGCTACAAATTCATGAGTAATGTTTATTTTTCTTGCACATCGAATTTTCATTGTTCAATTCATTTTAATAACGCAATGTGTCATTTTTATAGACATTATGGCTGATTTTATTTCACGAACGCCTTGTTGTCCTCTCAAATGATTCTTAATTAATTTGTCTCTTGTAAACAAACTTTATTTGTATTTTATTTTTATAATTACCATTTTATCTGCATCACATATTATTTATGACTGCATCATGACGAACTTTCAGATCCATTTTACTACCAAAGTCAGTGTCCGAGGGTCATGAAATAGTGCAATCAAAATCTGTTTCGTCGCTAAATTGATGCTGATTATCACCAAGCCTAAATTGGTTAAGAAGGGATTTCCTTTCTTCTAGTTCACCCATGACTTGGAAGATAAGCAGTAAGTGCTAGTGTACTTATCTTTATTAGGTTGTTAACAAAGGCGCTCCATGTTAATCGCAACATTACAATATATCCTTTGCGTAAAGTGAATTTACTGCTACACATAATGGCATCTGATTTCACTTGACCAACATGGTCTTTACATCATGCAGGTGAATTCCTTATGATCAGCAAAATTGAAATATTGCATTGCCAAATTCCCTCTCTCTCTCTCTTTGTAAAATAATTTTACGCCATTACTTTCCTAGTAGCTTCCAATATGAAGATTTTGTACTCACATCTCATTAAAGTATTTTGGAAGAATTCTTAGGTGTCAGAGCAAAGAGTTGACATTTAAGAGGTTTAAGGTTTGATTTCCCCTAGCGGCTCACCAAGCCTACTTTGCTGCTAGTGGGCACGGCTGTTTACCTGGAAGTTGAGAAGAAAAAGGACTGGCCTATTATGCATATATCGTTTCAAAATGATTACGCGCCTGCGCCCAACGCTCTTCAGTTTTATAAGACCTGCTCTGATCATATCTTACAAGCATTTGTGCTATGATCTAGACATTTTGAAATTATATTTGATATATACGTATAACAATCTATTGATCAGCTGTTGATATCCTAATGGTGCCTAGGCTTCTCGATTACTACACACTTTTGGTATCCTTTTGCCACTGAAACTCTTGAATCCGAATGGCTTCTAAGCAATACGAATCTCCTCACCATCCAAAGACCAAAATAATATCTGGATATCAAGAAGTAGGTCTCAGAGGATATTTAAAGAGAAGTGTTTCTAGTGACTGTGAACAATAGATAGTATAACCATAACTCCCACCAGTATGCATTTTATTTCAATATTCTGTGCAATATCCATCCAATGAATAATAAGTTATGAGTGAGCAAATCTGGCCACAGCATCAGCAGCTTCATATAATTACGTCACAAACATAAAACTAATAACAATGACGATGATAACGATAATTGCTTTAAATTTTCACGATAGTGACATTACAGTAATCATCAACGGAAAGCATGTTGACCTTATCAAGCACAGAGAAATGTAGCGCAATTTAAAGACTAGTGTGAGGTTTAGGAAGAAAGTGACACTCAGGTTTTCCATGTTGTTGTAACATATTTTGTGCGTGAGAAAATATGCATTTCATGAAATTCTGGTCAACAGTAAAGTAGAGACATAAGTTCACTATACACAAACACACATTTATATAGGGTGAAGCAAACGCTTACTAAAAGGAGTCAGCCCCTCTAATGAGGAGTGTCTATTAAATGTAAAAACATTTTACACAAACACATACATAGATTTTATATATATATATATTGCGTATATTAATATATATAGATATATATCTTATCTATATATATAATATATTATATCTAGATATATAGATAGATAGATAGATAGTAGATAGATTGATTGACAGATAGACAAAAATATACATATGTCACACACAAAGTTTATGTATGGAGCATATATTTGTATTGTGTATGATTATTTTTTATCTATCGATCTACCTACTGTATGTATATATATATATATATATATATATATATATATATAATATATATATATATATACATAAATATATGTATATATATATATATAAATACAAATATATATATTATATATATATATATATTATTACATACGTATATATCTATATATATATATATATAACATATAATATACATATGTATATATATATATATATATATATATATATATATCTATATATATATATATTATATAAACACATCTATATATGTGCGTGTGTGTAAAATGTATTTACATCTAATATACACACTCCTCCTTAGAGAGGATGTCTCCTCTTAGTGTTTAACCTATCAATTCTCAGTAAGCGTTTGCTGCACCCTAGCTGACAGCCACCATTGTGATAGACTACCAGTTGCATAGTTACGCCATAGATCAACTATACTCGGTTTTTTTCCATCTGCCCATCCGCCTGTGGTGTTCGCGTATGGTAACACTGCTTCCCGGGCTTTAGAGTTACATTCAGCTTACATTCAACAATAATAAGAATATCCTATTTCGAATACTAACGGTGTCATTCGCATACAGTAAACTATTAAAACACCCAGATATCCCTTTATTTACCTAAAACGTACACAGCGTAATTATCTGAAGGCCGGGACGCAGTGTTACCATACTCAAACCCCACAGGCGGGTGGACAGATGGAAAAAACAGAGTATAGATAATACATTTAACACAAATTAATAATTTTGTAACCTAAAATTTTATTATCGCTCAAGCATTTCGGGGCCCTTCTTCGGTTTCGTTTGGTGACATACTACATCTCCTAAAACTATTTAACTTATAATAGTGAATTTAGGTTGAGAAAAAAGGATATAAATGTTTTTCCATCTTGAGAAAGGAAGCATTAACATTATATATACGTTCAAATTTGCATATTTAAGGAAACAGGTAAATGTTTTAGATCTTAACCATTTGGTAAAATTACTCGAATGTTGAAATTGAAAAAAAGCTACTGATAATGTGCATGGAATAACACTGGGCACAATAAATAATCATAAATCAATCAATTATTTTCTTAATCTAAAATTTGCCGGTGCCACAATTCTTATTGCTAACGCTGAGCAGAGGAAAATATTTTGATGAATAAAATGAAGAAGATTCTTATAAAGGCGGCGGATTAACGAAAAAGTGAAACGAGAACCAAGAGCACGATTTTATTCCCGATTTAAACTTGATAATAAAGACATAGAAAATCGGCAAATTCCAAGATTATTTATTCTGAGAACCTTTCTTTACCTTTGCCACGCTTTGGATTTTTTAGGTTTTCTGTAAACGAAAACTACTGAGATGGTTTTTTGTCTGTTCGTTCGTCTCAGATCTTATAAAAACTCCTGAGGCTAGAGGGTTGCAAATTGGTAAGTTGATAATCCACCCTCCAACCATTAAACAAATTGCAACCCTCTAGCCTAAGTAGTTTTTATTCTTATGTAAGGTTAAAATCAGCTATGATCGTGCGTTTAGCACCGCTATAGGTGCCAACAGTACTGTGGCTGAGAGTTTCATGGGCCGTGGCTGAGAGTTTCATACAGCACTATACGCTGCACAGAAAACTCGATTGCGCCGAAGAAACCTCGACGCATTTTTTTACTTGTTTTTCTCTGACTCTGCTTCCCGATTCATTCGACTTTCTTGGTTTGGGAACATAGATAGTAACCAGAGACGGTGTTCTATTTAACGGATTGAGGGTTCATTTTATTCAATCGGTTATGTAATAAAAGATACTTGCGGCACTCATAACTAGAAATACTACAGCCATTCATAGTCGGCCAAACTGGAAATGGCGCTGTAGCATTGAGTCAGAAAGTAAGTTCATAGTGATCATGATTTCTATTTAACATGGGTGGATTGCGTATGTTACGGTTTATGCAACATTGTACTGTTCTCCTTTTACAGTATTGTTTACATTTCTGCAGCTTTTGTACATAACAGACGATCGAATTTTTTTTGGTATATATTATCAATACCTTCCGAGTTACGAGATCTTATTCATACATTTACTTATTTCTTAAATCCGTATCCTTTGAGCATTAGAATGTCTGTCCACACATCCCGTCACATTTCAGTTTTATCTTCTTTTTTCTGAGCCCTCTGTTCTGGTCCGATGAGCATATAAGCCAATGGAAGGGCAAATAAAAGAACCTGTCTCACTCAGAGTGATGCTGGTGGCAAGTTTTCCTTAATCAGACAGTTTTGCTAAAAAACAAAAAAAAAAAAACAAAAAAAAAAAAATATAAAAAGACTAAAGAGATGGTTTTTACGTAACACTTTGAGGTCACCGTGATCAGTTAGCGCTGAGGTAAAAAGAAGAGAGAGAGAGAGAGAGAGAGAGAGAGAGAGAGAGAGAGAGAGAGAGAGAGAGAGAGAGAATTAAAGTAAAGGATCATCGCAGCCTTTGACATTTTTTTATAAATCTCCTATGACCAATAGAGCTTATGTGATGACGTTAGCATGTTTTATTATTTCTATATATCGTCCTATTCTATATTATGTGCTACTGATTTCTCTTTTTTGTTATCTGCTGTTATAGAGTACAACACGCAGCTGGTGTACTTTGTCCGTTTCTTTGACATATTATGCATAACTAGAGTTCCTGAATATTTTCTGATACACACGCACACTATCTATCTATATATATATATATAATATAGTATATATATATATATATATTATATATATATATATATATATATATCGTGTGTGTGTAGGCGCGCGCGTGTGTATGTGCGTGTGTGTACATATGAGTAAAACGTGGAGCTAGGGCACGGGTAGCGACTTTGTTGTCAATGGGACACAGGAGACAAGTGAAAGATCCAGTGTGTAGTCCAAAGGCTACGACGATAAGACTGGATTGGGCGTGTCAGGAGAGAGAGAGAGAGAGAGAGAGAGAGAGAGAGAGAGAGAGAGAGAGAGAGAGAGAGCTATGTCTTAAATTGTGCCGCGCCGAGTTTGGAGGACGAGAAGGTTGAACTACCGTAGGCAATAAGGTTAAGGTAGTTGACAGAAAGAAATATTGTAGATAACTGTTAGAAAAATGGCTAAAGTTTTGGAAATAGGTGGTTTTCAGAGATAAGTGATCATATAAATATTTGGAAAGAGCAACATACTAGTGTGAGCAAGGTATGTCTGGATGAAGGAAACGTTCCGAAGCAATGAAAGAGAGGAATGATTATTTTCCTTTGCACACGGATAAAGTTTATGAAGGGGTTTATAAGATTCACGACGTATAACATTACTTATCCAACTGGAGGTGCGGTAAGGTATGAACCTCATTGAAAAAGCAGGACACATAAAGACTAACGTTTACCGGATTGGAAAGAACAACTTTCTTGGAGCAATAACCCTTAAATGCGAATCACTTTATTAAATGCTACAGAATATGGAAAACCAAAACAATATGACGTATGTCTGTAGATATATTTATGCAAAATTCACACTCTCTCTTGTACACATATGTATGAAAACAGTCTTTCATACATACAAGCAAAACCATTCATCTAAATATGTACATGCATTTCTACCTCTACTTAATATGAAGCATGATCTCAGTGCCTTTGGTTAATATTGCTTAGAATGGGAATATGTATATATATATATATATATATATAATATATATATATATATATATATATTATATATATATATATATACTAAAATAAAATAGAATATTTTCTTTACTTTCCCAAGTACGCAATCAAAGACAAAAATTACATTCTTGACAAGTAGTGTTTTCAGACATTAAAAACTCCTCCCCGTGCTCCTCCTCATTGCTGATCATACAAATTTAACAAATATAATGAGTACCAAGCCAGATCGTCTCGTTAACTTCAGTCCTAATTAGAAGCACTATCTCTTCTGAGAGGGTTATATAAAAAGCGTGTTGCTGATCTCAAAAACAGAATGGCTAGTGATGATAGTGATGATGATAAATAATGATGATGACGGTGATACTTCCATGAAATGGAAAGTGTCAGTAACCCCGCGAGCAGTATATTGGCAAGTCACTCAACTATCGGTCTATTAGCTGAATGCTAAGCAAAGGTCATTGCGTCATATCAAGTCAGGTGGCCATAAGATTACCGATCGTTAGTAACACAAGGAATCGTTTGAGAAGGAGATGTAACGGCGTTTACTTGTTTTTTAATCATCTTCATTACCTGAATGATTTGAGTAAACCATTTGTTTTTCGAGTCTCCTCATGAATATACCTGATTTGGTATAAAAGCACTTTTCAATTTTCTCTTCTTTCTAATCTCTCTGCATCCAAATCATCACTATTGCTAGTGTTATAATCGCATGTTAACATTGGTTCCTCAAAAAGAAGCTGTCGAATTACATGGTGGTCTGGTCTTGAAACACATATTGAATATTTTATTGAAGAACCGAAAGTTTCTGCAGAATAGGCAAGTTTACTTAATACCTTAATTCTGTATCTGTATCTCAGTTACCACTTATTTTTATGGCTTCTTCGCCCGTCATTTTATATTGCTTAGTGCAAGATATCAAGAGATGATTTCTCCAGAGTTTTGACTGTAATTTTGTCTTATCAGGCGCCCGCTTTCGATTAAAAGGAATTCAAAACAGTGGACAAGTAAAGATGGCCACTATTTGCACCATTATCTTTCAACGTCTTGTTATAGCTCCTGTTTTCTTACGTTGATTTTATGTAAATTCGGGTGCCTCCTAACTGCCAAACAAATCAGCAAGTTACCAAAGCCAATTCGTTACATTTATCATTTTTGTATTTTATCTTTTACCACTAATTCTAATTTTCTTTTATCGAGACATACGAGTGAGCGCTTGTAAATCACCTGGCTGCTCTATCGTCTCGTAAGACAACTTGAAGTGCTCCTTTTACAGCTTATTTCATCACTAAAGCGCCCAATAAAATTTTGCGATGCCTAAGGTATTGTAAATCAGTCAACAGGTCTTTACTAGGTCTTCCTAAGTCATCAACAGGTACGATCAAAATCTCACCTCTTAGGATGTCCAACACACTTGTCTCACGATAAGTAATGACTTCACAGAATCTTGGACGACTTTGGCGGTATCGTCTAGGACGAGTTTTTGAGCACTAATGTTTCAGTGACTTGTGGTATCTGCGTAAATTTGGATCCGTAAAAAGTCAAACTACCCTCTCACTCTGGAAAGGTTTCGATGATATGCTACCTCACTGAGCTTAGTACTAAAAGGTGATCCATACCAATTTACAACAGCGGCTCTCTACTCCCTCCAATTCTGAATTGTTCAAAGTTGGAAATACTTTTAATTTCGAACTCTTGTCTAATTTTCAGGTAATATGTTATTGGAAATGCCTTAGAATAAAATATTTCGCTAACAACGGTTCATATTTTATCATATCACAGGATGTATATAAACTCCGTTGAAATAAGTTTTATTGAAGGAACAATAGCTGTATATTGTTTTCCTTAAAATAACAATCGATGAATTCCTCTTTCAGTCTAGATCCAGTATGGAAAATTAAATTTTATTTTTCAGACACGGAAGAAGAAATGAGATAGATGTTTGTGACTTCCAGCCATATTCCCATTTGAAAATTTGAATATATTTGAAAATAAAAGGTTTATGTATTTGGCATCACATTCTTCTAAACGGAAATGGATAGCAGGTGAATATATAACTATGCATATGATTTTGCACACAATTATATCAATGCTGAAATTGCTTTTTTTTAAATCCTTCTGAATTCTGTCATAAATTCCTTCTTTCATATCGAGAGTCAAATTTATTCATGCATTATTTTTCCTCATTTGGACTATCGCTCCCTAATTTCAAGCGGTTATTCTTAGAAAAAATGTAGCGCTGATCCCGAAATAGAATCTTTACCGCTCAACTAGCTTGAAATTATTTTAATTTCGATATTAATTGGAATTCATTTTATGCTCACTGGATGCCAGGAAAACTGTACCTTTTCTGGGTAACTTGTTAAACTCCATTCAGGTTTTACGTAGATATTTAGAATGCAATAATTGTTATAGGAGATTTTTATTTTAAGTGTATTTAATTTTTGAACGTAGATTCGTCTTACCACCTGCAAAGAAAAATAAGTATGACAATCATATATTGTTGAGCTGCAATTCTTGCTACTGTATTTGGTCATGGTGAATTAAAAGAAAAATATATAGAAAAACTATGTAAAGGGTGAAAGACTTCACTGGGCTGAAATTCTGAATGATTCAACATCCTGCCCATAATCTCAAATTACTATTCTAAATTAGCATTACATACAGAGAGGGATATAGATCAGGATAACAGAAAGACGTTGTATCGACCCTGGAGCAGGTTTAGTAAATTGTTCAATGCAATCTCATTCTAGACTCTTGTCACAAGAAATATAAACAAGAACTTGGCTAGAATGATTTCATAGTACCCATTCTTAATGAAAACTGATGCTTTGCTGTTTTCTAATTTGTAGAAAAATGAAGACTGCTATAACAGCAACAAAAAACAACGAGTACAATAATGGTAATATTAACACTTACAATGTTATTTAATTTAGCACATAAATAACAGTAGGCTACAAGAAACTATAGGATTCACGATGATATACTTTGGCTTGTTATCTACGCGTCATGTACTCCTAAGTGCTAGTACTATATTCTGTAGAGTAAATATAAAGTAGACGGCCGCACCAAGATATCGTTTATTAATGTATTTTGTCGCCCACACAATATAGATATATAATATTTTGATCCCGGAGGGGCTAGTACTAAACACTGTATGGTAAACGTAAAGTAGACGGCCACACCAAATGTAAAGTAGGCGGCCACACCAAGAACCGCCGCGTTTAGTACTAGCACCTCGGAGTAAGTGACGCGTAGATAGCAAGCCAATGTAGCAGCGGTTCCACAATCTTCTGTAGAGAAAGAAGCTGGGAACAATGGAGAAGGAACCGAAACCATAGCAAATTCATCGTCAACGACTGTGTCTACTCTTGTCGATCCGTGAGATAACGATGCTGTAAGAGCACCGACTCAACGTCCCTCGAGTGACCCTAAATCAGGGGGATAATGAGGGGACCCCATTTCCTCTTCTGCGGTCGATCTAACCACTTAATGTCAACCTCGACAATCGGTGCTCTTTTCTTATTTTCTCTTCTCTCTTATCTACCAGTTTTACTTTTTTTTTTTTTGCATAATGGTTGCTACTTGAAATTTATCGGCCCATTGCATAAGATATTAAAGACTACTTTCTGTATTTCTAAATTTTGTTTAGTTTTTCAGTTGCCTATGAATTTTCTTAACTTTATTTATAATAAGGGCTTCATGACATGTTCAGTATTTAGAGAGAAATCTTGTTCAAGCTCCCCAAACACAGGAGTAGTTTCAGTAAAAAAGAAAAAGAAGTATTTAGAAAGCAACTTTATATTGTAACATAACTACATAATATATACATGATATATGTATAATAATGTATATATATAAATATATATATATACATATATATATATATATATATATATCTATATATATATATATCTATATATAAATATTTATGATACAACATGTACACACATATACATATACACACATATAGCTGTTATGCTCATTTACGTGCTCATGCGTTCTTATACGCAGAAAGAAAAAAAATAAGATATGATCTTATACAACCGTAGTCCTGCAAAAACATATTTATAATCAATTGGTCTAATTCTCTTAACGTGTTCTCATATTTTCTATAATGTATTGCATAGGAAGAAATCGTGATGTTGATGAAAGTACACATCAAATATGACTCCTCGACACGATTTTGAACTTACTGAACAACGAATGGCGTTCAAGAGGCCTGGGTGTTGACCTGCATCCGTAATGAACCAATTTCAAGGCTTGAACTCATTACCTACAGTTTTGCCTCTTGGATGTTTCCTTTCTTTCTTCAAATTTTGGTGATACAATTTCAGTAAGTAACACTTTTCATTTCAAGTAACGGTTTAAGAGCAAAAGTATCTCTGCGTGTTCCTCTCATGCGATTAGTTCCGTTCAAGTTGAAACTCTCTGAGGAGGTAATTAAAGCTTCTCTCTCTCTGCCATCATCTAATCAACGTAAACGAGGCCTCAGTTGATACAAAGCAATCAAGGCGTGACGTGCCGATCTTTTCAAACAAGGCTGTCTGGGAGGAAAAGTGCTCACCGCCCAATTCAGACTGTGTGTGTGTGTGTGTTTGTGTTGTGAGTGGAAGTCAGATTTGAGGTTATTGACTGGAAGTGAGAAAGATGTATGTCAATGAGCTCTTTGAGAAAGGCCTATGTGAAGTGATCCGTTCTTTGTTAGTCTTCAAGGCCTAGGGAGGATCATTCGCTTTTAAGAGCAGTATGTATGCACGTATGCGTTCTAGAATATGTACTGAAGCACTGAATTGA
>NC_061107.1:124934103-124946603 GCF_015104395.2 Macrobrachium nipponense
TTATGCCATAGATTAATAGAAATGCTTTTACGTAAAACTAAGAATGAAAAGAAATATATAAAATTGTAAATAATCAGACAACAATGACGACTTTAATGGGATTTCTGACTGGATGTAGGTTCGAATCTCGTATCAGCTTTCAGTTCTCTCTTATCTGATCAGATATTGTTCGTTTCTAGATATATGACACTAAGAATTTTATCTCGTTTTCTCTAGAAATATGGAAGGTCAGCTATTATGATGACCCTCTAAAAATCATAGTAAATCTCACTCAAACACCAATACACTCTTTTAGAATGTCTGAGAATTTCAATGATTAAAAACATTCTTCAGTTAACAGCTGATTTTCATTATATAAACAGTTTTATCGTTACATTTCAAGAAATGAAAATTTTCTTATGGTTAGTATTTGTATTTTGAAGTAAGATAAAAAATGTTACAAAAATCGAAAGAAATTTTATCACGTTAACTTTTCTTCAGCAACGAAAGAAAAACCGTCAAACTGATCCTAAAAATAATAAATAAAGGAAGAAAATAAAGCAAAATTGAAATTGGCGTTGATATGGAAGAGAAAAAAGTGACTCCCCAAGGTCATTTAAATCCAGAAGGTCGAAACAGCATTGAAAAGGCGCCGCAGTGGGTCGTAGTAACACCCGAAGACCTTTGAGAGGTGGGCACGCTGGAAGGCTACGTCGGAATGCAGGAAGTCTCTCGCCATCGCACCCGGCCAACACCTAAACGGGTTTTCTTTTCTTTCCTTTATTTTTTTTTTCTTTTCAATTGCCCGTTTGAGGGGAGGGGTAGGAAAACGAGTAAACAGAGCTTCAGCTGTCAGGGAAGTGTCCCCAAGTTCGTGATTGCGGTTTATGTATGTTCTCTTTATACATAGTTACGATACGCATTTTTGTTTTCTTTTGTGTCTGTGCCTTACCAACGCTATAATCGCTACACTAAGAATGCATTAAATTTTGTTGCGGAATTATTATGTGGAATGTTTTTTTTTGTTTATCTTCTTAAACTTAAAATGAAAATTGCTGAACGACGATCAAATCACTAATTCCTATTTAAGTATATATTAAGTAAGCACTGAAGTTTAAAAAATATATATATTCTTTCGGAGTACAATTTCCCCACGAACAAGAGAATAGTTCACGTTTGTATATGAAAAAGAAATATTCGGTTAGTCCCCATCGCACTAGATCTTTGTTTTTTTTGACTTCGTGATATAACGACTCATTATTCTACTTGTTTCCAACATTTTTTTGTATAACATTTCCAAATTTCGAAGCTTTATTTACTAACTATTTTGATAATTGGTCCAATGTTCCACTGGTTCAGTATGTCACATCGTAATGGAAAGGCTTTGAAAATAAGGAGATGTAAATTTTCAATGTAATACTTAATTTTGTTGGCAATGAAGGATTTTGTCGCCCGCGAATACCTTAATGATTTCATTTATCTTGTTATATGATTTAAAAACAAGTTTCATCGTTCATGTCCTTAAATTCATAGCATTCACGTAGCTTAACTGAATGTGGCGTGATCGATATGGTTGTTGGCGTGCCACCTCGATGCGGTGGCCGCGAGTTTCGATTCTCGGGCATTCCATTTAGGAGTTGGAGAAGTGTATTTCTGGTGACAGAAGTTCACTCTCGACGTGGTTCGGAGGTCACGTAAAGCCGAAGAAGATTACTTCAGAGAAGATATCCAAAGCCACTCAGGTGACATTGCAATTCCAATTTATCACTGAATGAATCCTGAGATGTGGGGAAAGAAGGATTTGCCGCTTTTCTCCATTAATCCACTTACCACGCATAAATTAGTGATGTTACCTCTTCCCATCTCCGAAAAAATTGCTAGGGTTCCTCCTTGTTTTTCCAGTTTTGTTACTTATAATAATAATAAAATAATAATAATAATAATAATAATAATAATACAAAGAGACATTGTAGAATTGCTCACGCCGCACCGCCGATGTTATGCTTTAGTTATATTACACTGCCTTTCGCCACCTGTCATTTATCATTTATTAATTTATTAATTAAATAAATCTTACTGGGTCAATATTTGTGTGAGTGATTGATTTTCTTTTATTTCTGTTTTACCTTTACATTAGGTTGCTTCCATAGCAAAGATGGTCCATTTGAACTTTCGTTGCTCGACGCTGATTACTAATAACTCCAATTTGCAGCTCCATCTCCACGTTGTTCAGGGGTTAATATAAATACAGAGTAGAACCTGCATTATATGATCAAAATGAATTAATATCATATGAAGGATAAACTTGATTTGATTCTTTTTGTTCGACTTATTGTTTTTCGTTGAGACATAGCCTATTTCATTTCAAATGCTATATAATAATATTGTTTAGTTGTTGCGAGTATTCTCTTGGAAGTGACCCTTGTAGTAAGGGTGTAAGAATACTACCAGTGTTGGTCTTGCGTGTAGTGTAAGACGACTAAAAATGACAGCTGCTGCTGCCTGCAGTCCTTACTTTTCAGTATAAGGCCAAGCCCACTACCAATAATGGTGGGGAAACTGCTGGCTTTGCACTTTCTTACTTTTAGTAAAAGATTATATCCTCTGCCAATAATTGGGGAAACTGCAGCCCTACAGTCTTACTTTTAGTAAAAGGCTAAGGCACTACTGATAATTGTAGAAAACTGCTGACTTGCAGTCTTACTTGTCATTAAAAGGATAGGACAACTGCCAATAACTGTGGAAACTGCTGCCTTACAGTCTTACTTTTTTAGTAAATGACTAGGGCCACTACCAATAACAGTGGAATCAGCTGCCTTACAGTCTTACTTTTAGTAAAAGGCAAGGCCCATTACCATTAACTGTGGGAAAATGATGCTTTTACAGTCTTACTTTTTAGTAAAAGGCAAGGCCCACTACCAATAGCTGTGGAAACTGCTGCCCTGAAAGTCTTTCATTTTAGTAAAAGGCTAGGACAACTGCCAATACCTGTGGAAACTGCTGCCTTGCAGTCTTACTTTTTAGCAAAAGGCTAGGGCCACTACCAATAATTGCGGAAACTGCTGACTTGTCTTACATTTCAGTAAAAGGCTAGGAAAATTTGCAATGTAAAAAGGCTCCTTAGGAACAATTAACTGGTCACAAAAAATAACTGTGGAACTGCTGGCTTACAATTCTACTTTTTAACTTTTTTAAAAAAGGACTAGGATCACTGCCAAAAAAATAACTGTGGAAACTGCTGACTTGCAGTCTTACTTTTTAATAAAAGGTTAGGCCTACTGAAAATAACTATGTAAAAGGTTAGAAAATTGGGGACGCCCCAGAGCCCAGGCCAATAGAAAATGAAACAGTGGAGGATGTGGAGATCCCAATTTTTACTGATACAGGATCTTCAGTGAATATAATGGACCATGAATCTGTATCACTTCATGTGTTTTGCACGGGCTATTGGGTAAAAATGTCTTGTGTACATGGATGATATATTGATTGCAACAAACTTGATCGAGCATCACATGGAAGTGCTTAAGGGAGTATTTAGGCGACTTAGGTTAGCAGGATTAAAAATTAAGCTAGCTAAAGTGTTCCTTCTTGAAAAAGCAAATTACATATTTAGGTCATGTCATATCTAAAGAGGGAGTTAGAGTAAATGACAATAAAGTCAAGGCAATTGCAGATTTTCCTTTCCTAGTCAAAGAAGCAAAATAGGTCATTGCCTAGGGATGGCGTCATTCTTTGGAAGGTTGTGAAAGGGTTTTCTAACATAGCAGCTCCTTAACAGATGTTTTGCGGGAACACATTCAATTTCATTGGGAGAACCGCCACAAGTAGCTTTTCAGAAAGTCAAGGACGCATTAATAATCCCCCAGTTCTGAAATTTCCAGATTTCAGCGAACCTTTCACACTAGTGACTGATGCCGGTCAGGAGAGAAAGGTGCTTGCCTTATGCAAAAAATTGATGGGAAGCTCTGTCCAATAGTCTATTATAGCAGGAAATTTAGGTCAAAGGGCAGCAATAAAAGACTAATGGCTACTGCAGATAAGGAAGCCTTTGCAATAGTATCAAGTTTAGTTCATTTCAAGATGTTACTATTGGGGAATAAAGTAGAAGTTCTTACAGAGCACAAGCCATTATTGGATCGTTTTAATAAAGCCCAATCTGTCACCCAAAAGAGCTCGACGGTTCTTAACTATCAGGGACTTTGATGCAAAGCTCAAATATATAGAAGTTAAATGTAGTCGCAGATGCCCTTAGTAGAAGTTTTTATGATACGGAAAGATTTCAAGTTGGGGTAGTTATAGTGATTCTATTACAGTGGGATGATCAGTCGCATAAAGCAAAGGCAAAGATGAGGATTCGAAATTTTTTTTTTTTTTGGGGCCCCAAAATTTAAAAGGCCCCAAAAGCGTTCCACAGAGGGGAATCAGTCAGGAAAAGTTATAAGTTACCTTTTTCAGGTTTAGAATTAGAAGGTAAATCTGTTGGTCAGTAAAATTTTAATATTAATTAAGGACTAGTGGAAAGTAAAGAAGACACGACATAGATCATGATTCCGAAAGTCCTAATTCTAGTAGTTTTAGATATGGTACATTGCAAGTTTGGTAGTCCACATTGGGATGGAGGTAGAAAAAACAACGTATAATGAGATGTATAATAAGTATATTTGGAAAAATATGTGGACAGATGCGGAAAATTTTGTGTTGAAAAAGTGTACAGCGTGCAATGCTTGCAAACCCGCAAGGGTAACTTCTTGCAAATTAGGGTCATGTCCGATACCAAGTAGACCTTTTCAGAGAATACATATAGATATCTTAAGAAAAAATTTTGTGTGAACCAAGGTATGGCCACAAGTATTTATTAAAAGTAACAGATGAACTAACGAGGAGAGTAGAAATTTTTCCACTTAAGCATAAAAACGGCTGAAGAGTAGCTGTAGCATTTTTCAATGGGGTCATCTGCAGATATGGTTCACCCGAGGTTTTGTTGACCGACAATGGTAGAGAATTTGTAAACAGGACCTTAGAGTGTTTAGCAGAGGTCATGGGGATACAGAAAGTAACAATTATTCCACACAGGCCTGAAGCTAATGGGTTATGTGAACGAGCAAACAGGAAAGTGCTCGTAGACTATAGGAGGAAATGATAGAAACTGGCATGGATATATAGATATAGTTAGACATAACATTAATACTATAGTCAGTGATTCCATTAGAATGTCCCCATTTGAAGCTTTGTTTGGTTGCCAAGCGCGGGGCACATTTGATTTGCTAACTATACCTATCATGGAGATGATAGAATTGAGGCATTAATTTCCACAGCATAGAAGAGACATTCTTGTCTCAGCCGTAATCTCGCGAGGTTAAGACCCGAGCAAATGGTGGAAAGAAGCAACGAGAAATCCTTATATTTTAAAATTTAAAATTGCTATTGGGGAAAACGTATTCCTAAAAATCAATGTGAGAAATGAGCTAAATTGCAAGTTAGGTCCAAAGTTTGTGGGTCCTTTAAGAGTTATTGAAGAAAAGAAAGGAAACAGATTTGCAGTCTTAGATGAAAAGACAGGTCAGTCGAAATTGACATACGTATATCAAAGATGAAGAAGGGAAAATGATAAAAAGGTGACACTGCTCAGTTGCATTTTTTTTTCTACATTTTGCAAATGGATGACGAAAATTTGATTAATCAGTCTTATGTAACTTTTTTTTTCTCTTTTCATTCATTTACTATTTTCTTATTATGCGCAACTGCAGCGATTTGGCATAAAAACCCGAGGTAATTGTTTTAATAATGGTAGAATGGGTGGAAAAATGTGGGAAAAATTTCCCTTGGAGAGGAGACATATTATAAGGAATTCCTCTGGTGATGACTTTTGGTGGGTATGATCCCTGGTGATGATTTTTGGTGATTTGGTGATACCAGGTGATGATTTTTGGTGATTTGGTGATTCCTGGTGGTGCTGATTGTTTGGGGACGATTTTTGGTGGTTAATTTGGTGGTGAATTTTGGTAGCTATGATTTTTGGTGCTGATCTGTGGTTTTATCAGCCAATGGGATGGTGACTTGTTCACTGTGGTATCATGGCTCTTGGAGAGGGTATGGTTTCCCTGGTAAGGTGGTTTATTCTGAGGTTATATTCACCATTGGTTATATGACGGTATATAGTATGTGGTTGATAATTTGCGGATTGTGGTTTTCTGAGGTTTATATTCCGACGAGGCGAATTCTTGGGTGTTATGTACATGTGGTGGTATCAACAAATGGTTTACTTTGAGGTATATTTGGCGGTGTTTTAGATGGCTTAGGATTTAGCCTGTGGTGATCTATTTTATATTGGTGGTTGTGTAATGAGGTTGGAGAATTGTTGGGTGTACGTGTGTGGTAACGATAAGGATTTTTTGAGGACATTTAATGTGTTTATGAGATATCAGTGTGGATTTATTGAGGATTTCCCCCTGTGAGGATTAATGGGGTTGGAGAATTTTTGGTACCCATGTGATAACAATGAGGATTTTTTTTAGGACATTTAATGTGTTTATGAGATATCAGTGCAGATTTATTGAGGATTCCCCCAGTGAGGATTAATGAGGTTTTGGTTTTTTTTTAGGTTAATGGTGATTTTCGGATCAACGAAGATAACTAGACCGGCAATGTTGCTGATTGAGGATGTGTTGAATAAACAGGTTGTTTATTGTTGACAATGTTTTGGTGTCTCAGATGAGACCATTGTTGATATTTTCTTTTGGAGTTGATTACTCAGAGGAATTCTAGACGAGGACATTCCTTGGTGAGCAATTTTAAGGGGTCGTTCGGGAAATGATACTGATAATGTTGCGGCGGTAATTTGTATGTGGGCGATATAAACTACATTATTTTGGTAATGTGATAAAAGAGTTAAATTATTAATTATTTATAAGGGTAAACTTGTAATCGGAATTAAGTGGTATCAATGGTACCTTACATGAAATTTCTGTTGTAGAGAGGGGATGGAATTTATCTTGACATACGCCAGATAGAAATAAAAGTCAACAATAAATTTGATGGAGGTTAGTTGATACGAAAATTACAGGGATTTTTTTGTATAAACATTATGGGGTTTTGTTGGTGTACTTGTCAGATAACGGATCAATTGCCGAGTAAGTTTTTAAAAAGTTTTTAAAAAGGGGTAAGTAGGTAAAGACCATACATATTTATTTTAGTAAGGAATTTCAGTCTTTAGTAACTGACTATGAGGTTGGGCATGTTAGTTCAAGACAAATTCGTGTGTTAAAGTATGAATTATTTCTAGTAGTGCATATACTTGTAAGTGGGGTCAGTTAAGACCTATTAATGACGAAACACTGACACACGATGACTTTAGAGAATTCCCAAGCTTACACAGAGAAGGCGACAACGAAAACAACTTAGGATCTACCAACGCCAGATTTGGTCTTCTTTATTTCAGATGGATTCGGTTTGTACTACTTAAAAGTGAATTATCTAGACTTTTATATAACGTGTATTGATAAAGACTCAGGTATTGGGCTGAGGATAAAGGGGATAATTATATTCATGATGCTTTTGTGGAAGCGTTAATGGTGATTTAATTATTTTCTGTGGGATTTTCTTTAATTCATTTTATTCCATTCTTATGTTAGCTATTTAGGAAAATAAAGCTTATAGTTTTGTATATCGGAGGTTTGAATTCACCCCAAGGACTTAATGATTAATTTCAGCTAGCTAAACAGGGTATGACAGGGAACAAAACCAAGGTAGGTTTGGCTATCAGTTTTCTCCATTTAGTTAGATAGGGTCTTTTAACCCTTAACAACATATAACTGTGGAAAACTGACTGCCTTGCAGTCGTTACTTTTTAGTAAAGGGCAAGGACCACTGCCAAAAATAACCGTGGAAACTGGTGCCTTGCAGTCTTACTTTTTAGTAAAAGGCTAAGACCATTGCTAATAACTGTGGAGACTACTTGCCTTGCATTCCTACTTTTTAGCAAAAGGCAAGGCAACTGCCAATAACTGTGGAAACTGCTGCCTTACAGTCTTATTTTTAGTAAAAGGCTAGGCCTACTTCCAATAACTGCAGAAACTGCTGCCCTGCTATCTTACCTAGTATGTTAGGACATCTGCCAATAACTAAGGAAACAGCTACATTACAGCATTATTTTCTTTTAAGTAAAAGGCTAGGTCTACTACCAATAATTGTGCAAGCTGCTGCCTTGCTAGACCACTGCCAATAACTGTAGAAACTGTTGCTTTGCAGTCTTACATTTTAGAAAATAAAAGGCAATTACTTCTACCAATAACTGTGGAAACTGCTGCCCTACAGTGTTATGTTTTAGTATAGGCCTGGTGCTTACTGTCAATAACTGTGGAAACCTCTGCCTTGCAGTCTTACATTTTAGTAAAAGGCTAGGACCATCACCAACAACTGAGGAAGCTGCTCCTTTGCAGTCTTGCTTTTAGTTAAAGGCTAGGGACCATTGCCAATAACTGTGGAAACTGCTGCCTGCAATCTTACGTTTAGTAAAAGGCTAGGCTAGAACTATCGCCAATAATTATGGAAACTGCTGGCTTGCAGCCTTACTTTTAGTAAAAGGCTAGGACCACTGCAATAACCGTGGAAACTTCTGCCCTGCAGTCTTACTTTTTAGTAAAAGGCTAGGCTAGAACTATCGCCAATAACTGTGTAAACTGCTGCCTTGTAGTCTTTTTTTTTAGTAAAATGGCTAGGATCATTGCCAATAACTGTGGAAACTACTCCCTTGCAGTCTTACTTTTTAGTAAATGGGGAGGACCACTGTCAATAACTGTGGAAACTGCTACCTTGCAGTCTTACTTTTTAGTAAAAGGCTATGCTAGAACTATTGCCAGTAACTGCGGAAACTGCTGCCTTGCAGTCTTACTTTTTAGCAAAAGGGTAGGATCATCGCCAATAACTGTGGAAACTGCTCCCCAGCAGTCTTAGGACCATCGACAATAAGTGTGGAAAACTGCTGCCTTGCAGTCTTATTTTTAGTTAAAGGCTAGGACCTTTGCCAATAACTGTGGAGAGTGCTGCCTTGCAGTCTTACTTTTTAGTAAAGAGCTAGGAATACTGGCAATATTGTAGAAACTACTGCCTTGCAGTCTTAATTTTTAGTAAAAGGTTAGGCTAGAACTATCGCCAATAAATGTGGGAAACTGCTACCTTGCAGTCTTACTTTTTAGTAAAAGGCTATGCCCCATACCAGTAACTGTGGAAACTGCTGCCTTGCAGTATTATTTTTTAGTAAAGGCCAGAACAATTGCCAATAACTGTGGAAACTGCTGCCTTATAGTCTTACTTCTTAGTAATAGGCTAAATCCACTAGCAATAACTGGAAATTGCTGCTGCCTTGCAGCCTTAATTTTTAGTAAAAGTCTAGGACCACTGCCAATAATTGTGGAAACTGATGCCTTGCAGTCTTATTTTTTAGCAAATGGCTAGGACCTCTGCCAATCACTGTGAAACTGATGCCGTGCAGTCTTACTTTTTGTTTAGTAAAAGGCTTGGCCCACTACCAATAAATGTGAAGTAACAGGCTAGGAAAAAAAATGAAAAAGCGAGATAGGCAAGTACTTTCGGTCCTGCTCGGACCCTTTACAGTATATATATATATAGTATATATCTATATCTATCTAAAATATATATATATATATAATATATATTATATATACATATTATACATATATATCTATATAGTATATATTATATATATAATACCATACATAAATATATGTACTCCCCCTTATATATATATATTATTCCTATATATAAATTAAATAGTATACTATATATAATAATATAATATATATATATATATATATATATATATACATACATATATAATATATTAATATATATATATATATTATATAATAGTATTATATATATATATATGATATGTATTGTATTTATACATATATATATACATACAGATATATATATATAGATATATATATTTATATATATATATAGATATTAATTAAATCTATATATATATATATCTATATATATATATATGTGTGTGTGTTGTGTGTGGTGTGTGTTGTGTGTGTGTGTATATATATATTTATATATATATATATATATATATATATATATGTATATATATATACACACACACACACACACATGTATATATATATATATATATATATATATATATATATATATATATATATTTATATATGTGTGTGTAGTGTGTGTGTGTGTGTATGTGTATGTATGTATGTACGTATGTATGTATGTATGTCTATATAGTATATGCACACGCTATAATTACGTAATTACACGTTTTGATTCAAATGACATAGGCCACAACTATCATAGCAACGGCCAACGCTATTGTTGAAAAAAAAAAACGTTATATTTGGCTGAGAAAAAGTAATTATATAGGTATATATAAATTATATAGGTATATATATATATATATATATATATATATATATATATATATACAGCTATAGATATATAGATAGATAGATATAAAAATACTCAGTTTGTTTTCTGTATATGAAGTAATTACGAAAATCAATTTCTTTTGTAGAATGACTGATACAAGGTACCGCGTTTTATGATTAAGAAATGTCATTAATCGTCATTCTGCCTTTATCTAAGAGCATAAGTTCATTATAAGAGGAGAAGGAGACTTTCGTCTATGTAAACCCCGACATTGCTACTCCAGTCCTATAATTAGGTTATCTCTCGATCACATAATTGTTCCCTTGACATTACGCTACTTATGCTATGATTATCGCCTTGTTCTTTAGAAGAGACTCTATTTCAATATCTTTTAAGTGGATTTCTTGTAGATTCTGAAGAATAAAAGTATTCCAGAAACCGTTATAATCAGGTTCTACTTTCTCATTTTCACTCACACCATCAGTTTTAGTAGAACTATAGATTTTTAATATTCTCCATAGAATGATTTCTTTTTTCTTAAAAGTCAAGTCGGATCATTTTTTATTTTTTTTCATTAGCAGAAAGGCAAAAAAAATTTTCATTGATTAATTTTATGAAACAGATGAAAATTTATTTCTTCTCTAATACGAAATGCTCTTAAACGTCCGCAGGTGACGGGGTCGGAAGTAACCTGTGATGACCAGTCGATTGTTTAGTGTCTTTAGTCAGAGAGGAGACACTAACACATCAACACATTTTAGCTCATCTGGTACCAATTTTGTCTGAGATGTATGTTTTTCAAATTCTATAAAAAAAATTTAATTCTTATTTATTCACATTTTCTTGAAAACCTGGTAGATCATTTAGTGACAGATTGTGTGAGGATAGCATTTTGTTATATATGTTATTTGTTCGTAAAATATAATTTATTGATAACATGTTAGCTTGTATATCACGCTTTGATACAGTAAATTTACTACATGAAGTACTACTCTGTAGTGTTTGTCTTGGGAAGACGGTAGCCAAGGGAATACTCATTGTACAAACAATTATCTTCTGACTGGAAAGTCTTCAGCCACTTCTCTCGTTATCACAAATAGCCAGAACTAAAAACTGAGAGCCAGAAAATAACTGTGATTGACAGTTAGGACCCGTAGGAGAGTACTGATTATAGCGCGTCATTGCAGCGTACCAAGAGCCAGTACCTGAGGTTTTTTGCTGCCTCTTATTTTTTCGTTTGTTTCATTTTATCAAGCTTTTTACTATCTGCACAATTCGTGGTGTTTTTCTTGTTATGAACGGCGAGGATTAAATCTTTGTGTTAGTAAAAGAGACCTAATCATTCAGTATCTGCACCATACACTAAATTACGCGGTCACTTGAAATTTCATGAATCGTCATTCTAAGTCAGCAGCTATCTTTGACATCCCACGTCCTTTACAAAGCGAGGACCAGAACATTAGCTACTTCATGAAGGTTTCCAGGCCTGTCCTTCTTCTGGGCAGTTACGAGTTCGGCGGACCCTACTCCTCCCTCATCTCGTGAGGCCCCATTGTTTCCAATCCGAGAACATCCTATTGTAGGTCCTATTGTAGGTCCAGCCCCTACTGCCTATGGGCGTGAGTTTTTTTTTTCTTAGTAGAGAGAGAGATAGACAGAGAGAGAGAGAGAGAGACCTTGAACTCAAAATACACAGAAGCCTAGTGAAAGTATTTAAACGGTAATGTCGATTCCATTTCATTGGAGACTCTCGCCCTTACACACACACACACCACAACACACACACACACACACACACAAACAAAGAGTGGGTAACAGTTTTATAGCCACAAAGGATGTTGTTGAGTTGATAGTCAAGATAATGTCCAGAAAAACAGCTTTGGCAATTTCTTTTGCGCATAAAAGACAGGTTTTTATTAGCTATGGGTATATCGGTTACCTTCAAGTAGGGATTCAGAGCTACCGCCTGATTTAGATTTTGTGACTTTCATTATTGCATCATTGCAAATGTCATACTGCGACTACATACATTAACGCGATTCACAAAAAAATACTTTTTTTGGGTATATGTTAAGATCTAGAATTAAAAAAAATATGACCTTAATATAAGG
>NC_061107.1:124951603-124954349 GCF_015104395.2 Macrobrachium nipponense
GATATTGCATGCAACATTCCCATCACGGTCTTTGACATTTCTGATTAAATAACCGATGTGTAAAATGCTAATGAATTCAGAGTCCACTGTGGCTCATTTTGCATCTCTCGCATAAGTAGTGTTTTCTTTGTAGTAGTTTCTTCATCATGGAATACCGAAGATATAGAATACGTTATTCCAATGCAAAATTGAAGACAAATATTTGACCGTCTCTCACCTTGTCGTGTCTTGCTATTCTTTCCTAATTATTCAGTTATTCTCTCTATGCCTACGTTCGTTTCGACCTTATCTGGAAACTCGAAACTAAACTCAAGCTGACCCACCGACCCCACATGAAACATGACCCGATTCGCATGACCTTCTATGGAAATGTCAGATCTTTTACAAACACCTGTTTACGCGGGTGATTCCGATCGTGTCTTAGAACTTGTGTTCTGAGGTGGAGAAGTCTCCCCACCGAGGTGACGGAATCGTTACGTCGCCATTGTTTCACTTACCTAATATCGGTGGGAAAATCTTTTTCGTTTTCAATAGCGGTTTTTAATGCGGGGGAGGGGGGGTCATTGTTGCCTCCCTTAATGAGAATCGATTCACTAAAGGAAACATTCACACACTCTCACGCGTATTACTGCGTATGCATACGCACGTACTATACATACATACATACATACATACATATATATATATATATATATATATATATATATATATATATATATATATATATATATATATATATATATATATATATATATATATATATATATATATATATGTGCCTGTGTGTGTGCGTGTGTGTATGCCATGTATATATGCATGTATACGTCGAAGGAACGCTTAATAAACAAAAGGAGATCAGACGCTGTCTAAAATGAATGCTGTCCTGGGTTAACGAAGCGGGTGTTTTGCATATTTGTAACGGAGCAGACTGACATAAGAATGTAAGAGATTTGTGTAAATGAGATTGAAAACGCAAGTGGTAATACCGTGATTGAATACCTGACCAGGTATTTTAAAGTATATCTGAATGAAGAAAGGCTTCTGGGGCAATGGACGAGAGGAATATTTTTTTTACCATGTACGTATACCCAAAAGAAAAGGCGATTGATTCTTGACCATAGCGTTATTAGTACACTTTCGACATAAAGGCTGATATGCAATAAATAATGATGTACTTGGACAAGAACGCGAGTATGTTTACCAAGTATTTATTAAAAGGGAAAAGATGTATATCGTCACATGAACCTACTAAAGTCTTCTAAAAGAAGTCTTGATATGAGAATGTATATTAGGGAAGAGATGTTTTAACTTTACAGAAGTAACGTGTGGATGCTAAATGAGAATGAAAGGAAGGGGTTGATTTTGTTGGAATTAGAAGTTTGAATAGCATATGAACTATAATGAGATCTGAAAAGGCCGGGAATGTGGAGATAAGTAAAAATTATATCAGATTTTATGTAGGTGAAGGGATGGATCAGGGTATTTTGGGATGGTTCGTCCATATGGAATGTATGGTGATAGGATGGTGGAAAGCATTTTCTCTTTAGAGGCAACCACTGTTAGGGTCAGCGTCTTAATGGGAAGATATATGAAACTGGAAAGTTATCAGTAACTAAAGGCTTTTTCATTACAAGAATAACTAGATAAATATCTTGATTTAATAAATACTATAAACTCTTCTGTCCTTGGTCATTGTTTTATCCAACCCCCATTCTTCCATCAAACAAAAAAATCCTGCCATATATCAAAACAGATATCACCGTTAGCCTTATTATTACTTTTGTCCGGCTATCATAATCGATAATGTTGATGGTATTACATTCAATGCGTTTGTTAAAATTTTAGGACATGAAGCTAGGTTAATTAGTAACAAGGTCCAACTCATATACGGAGTTCATTAAACAAATGTATTTATGATACAAAAATTCTCGATCTATTTCCTTTCTTTCCATTTTTGGTAATTCATATTTTCTTTTCTGAAATGTTACTGCAAAACGTTTTTGTATTAATCGTGTCGCTCCCTGATAAAGATCATGCACGCTTGCAGAAATTCAAGTGAGTTTGTTATTCTCTGCCTGTTTTTATGTTTCCTCCCCACCGAGCATACGTCTAAACAAGAGACATACGTGCATGTTTGAAATTGTTTTCTTTTTCTTATTATCTCATGTGTTTGTATTTTAGATTGTGTTTGTGTGTGTGTAGTTGGTTATTTCAGAGTCAATCATACAAAACAATCATTAACGAATGGGGTGTTCATTCGAACTCTCAAGCTCCTCTAGCTTCCTAATTAGCAACGTCATCGGTAACCATTTACATTTCTCTTAAAGAACTACGTTGCTTAGCCGCATTCTGATCGTTGACTTCAAGGGGAGGAATGTGAAGGTTGAAAAGATAACAATGCTGTTCCGTTCATAGTCAAATGCTGACCAGACGTGTTTGTTATAAGACTTAACTTCAATAGATCTGTTTATTTTTCCGACTATTCGTGGTGATACAAAGTGGTGTAATGGTTTAAAATCTTGAACAAATATTACAGACATGTTGAGGTACTTAGCACATATGCCTGTGCGTCTGGTTGTGTTTAGAAATGTACTTGTTTTCTAATCTACGTTTAGTGTATTTGCTGAGATAGATTTTCTAGAATTACCTAACACTGGAGAACATCTTTGATATGGATTCTGCATAAATATAAGGGTGATATAGAGTTCTGTTTGATGTAACGTTAATTGTTTTATCAATTCAGTGC
>NC_061107.1:124954849-124957349 GCF_015104395.2 Macrobrachium nipponense
GCACTGAATTGATAAAACAATTAACGTTACATCAAACAGAACTCTATATCACCCTTATATTTATGCAGAATCCATATCAAAGATGTTCTCCAGTGTTAGGTAATTCTAGAAAATCTATCTCAGCAAATACACTAAACGTAGATTAGAAAACAAGTACATTTCTAAACACAGCCAAACGACAACAGGCAATATGTGGACCAAGGTTACCCTCAAAACATGTCTGTAATATTTGTTCAAGATGTTAAACCATTACAGCACTTTGTATCATCACGAATAGTCCGAAAAATAAACAGATCTATTGAAGTTAAGTTTATAACAAACACGTCTGGTCAGCATTTAACTATGAACGGAACAGCATTGTTATCTTTTCATCCTTCACATTCCTCCCCTTGAAGTCAACGAATCAAGAATTTTGCGGCCTAAAGCAACGTAGTTCTTTAAGAGAAATGTTAAATGGTTAACCGATGACGTTGTAATTAAGGAAGCTAGAGGAGCTTTGAGAGTTCGAATGAAACACCCCATTCGTTAATGATTGTTTTGTATGATTGACTCTGAAATAACCAACTAACACAAACACAATCTAAAATACAAACACATGAGATAATAAGAAAAAAAAAACAATTTCAAACATGCACGTATGTCTCTTGTTTAAACGTATGCACGGTGGGGAAGAAACATAAAAACAGGCAGAGAATATAAAAATTCACTTGAATTTCTGCAAGCGTGCATGATCTTTATCAGGGAGCGACACGATTAATATAAAAACGTTTTGCAGTAACATTTCAGAAAAGAAAATATGAATTACCAAAAATGGAAAGAAAGGAAATAGATCGAGAATTTTTGTATCATAAATACATTTGTTTAATGAACTCCGTATACGAGTTGGACCTTGCTACTAATTAACCTAGCTTCATGTCCTAAAATTTTAACAAACGCATTGAATGTAATACCATCAACATTATCGATTATGATAGCCGGACAAAAGTAATAATAAGGCTAACGGTGATATCTGTTTTGACATATGGCAGGATTTTTTTTTTTTTTTTTTTCTGGTGGAAGAATGGGGGTTGGAATAAAACAATGACCAAGGACAGAAGAGCTTATAGTACTTATTAAATCAAGATATTTATCAAGTTATTCTTGTAATGAAAAAGCCTTTAGTTACTGATATCTTGCCAGTTTCATATATCTTCCCATTAAGACGCTGACCCTAACCGGGGTTGCCTCTAAAGAGAAAATGCTTTCCACCATCCTATCACCATACATTCCATATGGATGAACCATCCCAAAATACCCTGATCCATCCCTTCACCTACATAAAATCTGATGTTATTTTTACTTATCTCCACAATCCCGGCCTTTTCAGATCTCATTATAGTTCATATGCTATTCAAACTTCTAATTCCAACAAAATCAACCCCTTCCTTTCATTCTCATTTAGCATCCACACGTTACTTCTGTGAAGGAGAACTGGCTCAACAGTTCTTTCACACAATGCAACACTGGCTTTTGAGAGACACAAGAAGTGTATTACTATATCGTAGACTCCCTCTGCTAACTTCCTTGCTTCATCTACTCTGCGACTCATCACTTTCCTTATTCTGCTCTTATTGTTATATTTACTCTCAAGTACACAAACCAGCTGCTTTAGTTCTTCCACCACTGATATTAAACTTCTTATTCCTTGACTATTTTCTTGATTTCTCCCTCACTATCCATAATCGGGATATTCCACTCTCCATTCTCAACTCATTTTACTTATCCGACAAATTTCCACCAACATCTATTGCAATTTCATTTAATTCACTCATTATTCCATCTGTAAAGATTTTGAACAGCCACAGAATCATGAAGCAGCCTTGTCTCAGACCTCTTTTTTTTTATTACACCAGATGATTACAGTGTTTTCCGTAATGTGTAGTTCATTTCCTTAATAAAGTTTTCCCTTTTCTCAACAAAATCTCTTCCCTAATATACGTATATTCTCAGTATCATCCTCATTGCTTCTCAAGACTTCTTTTAGAAGACTTTAGTAGGTTCATGTGACGATATACATCTTTTCCCTTTTAATAAATACTTGGTACACATACTCGTGTCCTTGTCCAAGTACATCATTATTCGTCGCATATCAGCCTTTATGTCGAAAGTTTAACTTTATTAACGAAAATCATACCATGCATTCCTGGTGTACTAATAACGCTATAGTCAAGACTCAATTGCCGTTACTTTTGGGTATACGTACATGGGAAAATATATTCCTCTCATCCATTGCCCCAGAAACCTTTCTTCATTCAGACATATTTTAAAATACCTGGTCAGGCAATCAATCACGGTATTACCACTTGCGTTTTCAATCTCATTTACACAAATCTCTTACATTCTTATGTCAGTCTGCTCCGTTACAAATATGCATAACATCCGCTTCGTTAACCCAGGACAGCATTCATTTTAGACAGCGTCTGATCTCCTTTTGTTTATTAAGCATTCTTTCGACGTATAC
>NC_061107.1:124962349-124975094 GCF_015104395.2 Macrobrachium nipponense
TGTTCTGGTCCTCGCTTTGTAAAGGACGTGGGATGTCAAAGATAGCTGCTGACTTAGCATGACGATTCATGAAATTTCAAGTGACCGCGTAATTTAGTGTATGGTGCAGATACTGAGTGGTTAGGTCTCTTTTTCTAACACAAAGATTTAATCCTCGCCGTTCATAACAAGAAAAACACCACGAATTGTGCAGATAGTAAAAAGCTTGATGAGATGAAACAAACGAAAAATAAGAGGCAGCAAAAACCTCAGCTACTGGCTCTTGGTACGCTGCAATGACGCGCTATAATCAGTACTCTCCTACGGGACCTAACTGTCAATCACAGTTATTTTCTGGCTCTCAGTTTTTAGTTCCGGCTATTTGTGACAACGAGAGAAGTGGCTGAAGACTTTCCAGTCAGAAGATAATTGTTTGTAATGAGTATTCCCTTGGCTACCGTCTTCCCAAGACAAACACTACAGAGTAGTCCTTCATGTAATATTTACTGTATCAAAGCGTGATATACAAGCTAACATGTTATCAGTAAATTATATTTTACGAACAAATAACATATATAACAAAATACTATACTCACACAATCTGTCACTAAATAATCTACCAGGTTTTCAAAGAAAATGTGAAAGCAGAACCTGATTATAACGGTGCTGGAATACTTTTATTCTTCAGATTATACATGAAATCCACTTAAAAGACATTGAAATAGAGTCACTACTAAAGAACAAGGAGATAATCATAGCATAAGTAGCGTAAATGTCAAGGGAACAATTATGTGAATCGAGAGATAACCTAATTATAAGACTGGAGTAGCAATGTCTGGGTTACATAGACGAAAGTCTCCTTTCTCATCTTATAATGAACTTATGCTCTTAAATAAAGGGAGAATGACGATTAATGACATTTCTTAATCATAAAACGTGGTACCTTGTATCAGTCATTCTACTATAGAAATTGATTTTCCTAATTACTTCATATACAGAAAACAAACTGAGTATTTTTATATCTATCTATCTATATAGTATATGCATACACAACACACACAACAACACAACACCACACACATTCACACATATATATATATTATAGATATATATATATATATAAATATTATTAAATATATATACTATATATATATATATATAATTAATTATATATATATATATTATATTAATATTATATATCTATATATATATTATGCATACACACACACACACACACACACACATATATTATATAATTAATATATAATATATATAAACTTATACTTATATATATATATTATATATATAGATATATATATAATTAATATTATATATAATTATATTGTATAATATATAATAATTAAATATATATTATAATATATATTATATATATATATATAATATAATCTATATTATATATATGCATACACACACACACACACACACATTATATATATATATATATAAATATATATTATATATATATATATATATATATATATATTAAAGGGAGTAGTTTCCATAGTTATTGATAATGGGCCAAGCCTTTTACTAAAAAGTAAGACTGCACGGCATCAGTTTCCACAGTGATTGACAGAGGCCCTGGCAATTTGCTAAAAAATAAGGCTGCAAGGCAGCAATTTCCAGTTATTGGCAGTGGATTTAGCTTTTTACTAATAAGTAAGACTATAAGGCATCGGTTTCCACAGTTATTGGCGATGGTTCTAGCCTTTTACTAAAAAGTAAGACTGCAAGGCATCAGTTTCCACAGTTACTGGTAGTGGGCCTAGCCTTTTACAAAAAGGTAAGACTGCAAGGCAGTAGTTTCCACAGTTATTGGCGATAGTTCTAGCCTAACCTTTTACTAAAAATTAAGACTGCAAGGCAGTAGTTTCCACAGTTATTGCCAGTGGTTCTAGCCTTTTACTAAACGTAAGACTGCAAGGCAGCACTTTCCATAGGTATTGGCACTGGTCCTAGCCTTTTAATAAAAAGTAAGACTGCAAGGCTGCAGTTTCCACAGTTATTGGCACTGGTCCTAGCCTTTTACTAAAAATAAAAAGGAAGACTGTGAAGTAGCAGTTTCCACAGTTATTGACAGTGGTCCTCCCCTTCCACTAAAAAGCAAGACTGCAAGGCAGCAGTTTCCACAATTATTGGCCATGGTCCTAGCCTTTTACCAAAAGTAAGACTACAAGGCAACAGTTTCCACAGTTATTAGCAATGGTCCTAGCCTCTAACTAAAAGTAAGACTGCAAGGCAGCAGTTTCCACAGTTATTGGCGATAGCTCTAGCCTAGCCTTTTACTAAAACGTAAGACTGCAGGCAGCAGTTTCCACAGTTATTGGTAGTGGTGCTATCCTTTTACTAAAAAGTAAGACTGCAAGGGAGCAGTTTCCAGAGTTATTGGAAGTGGTGCTATCCTTTTACTAAAAAGTAAGACTGCAAGGCAGGAGTTTCCATAGTTATTGGCGATAGCTCTAGCCTAGCCTTTTACTAAACTGTAAGACTGCGAGGTAGCAGTTTCCACAGTTTTTGACATTGGTGCTATCCTTTTACTAAAAAGTAAGACTGCAAGGGAGAAGTTTCCACAGTTATTGGCAATGGTCCTCTGCTTTTACTAAAAAGTAAGGCTGTAAGACAGCAGTTTCCACAATTATTGGCAATGGTCCTAGCCTTTAACTAAAAGTAAGGCTGCAAGGGAGCAGCTTCCTCTGTTGTTGGTGATGATCCTAGCCTTTTACTAAAAGGTAAGACTGCAACGCAGCGGTTTCCACAGTTATTGACAATAGCACCAGCCTTTTGCTTAAAAGTAACATTGTAGGGCAGCAGTTTCCACAGTTATTGATAGAGGTCCTTACCTTTTACCAAAATGTAAGACTGCTAAGCAACAGTTTCCCTAGTTATTGACAGTGGTCCTAGACTTTTTTTTCTAAAAAGAAAGACTGCAAGGCAGCAGCTTGCACAGTTATTGGTAGTAGACCCAGCCTTTTACTAAAAAGTAAGATTGCAAGGCACCAGTTTCCACAGCTATTGTTAGTGGACATAGTCTCTTACTAAAAAGTAAGACTGTAAGACAGCAGTTTCCACAGCTATTGGTAGTGGACATAGTTTCATACTAAAATGTAAGACTGTAAGACAGCTGTTTCCACAGCTATTGGTAGTGGACATAGTGTTTTACTAAAAGCAAGACTGCAAGGCAGCAGTTTCCACAATTATTTGTAGTGGTCCTTGCCTTTTACTAAAAATAAAGACTGCAAAGCAGCGGTTTCCACAGTTATATGTAGTGTGCCTAGCCTTTTACTAAAAAAGAAAGACTACAAGGCAGCAATTTCCACATTTATTTTCAGTGGGCCTAACCTTTTACTAAACAGTAAGACTGCATATCAGCAGTTTCCACAGTTATTGGTAGTATTCCTAGCTTTTTACTGAAAAGTAGGACTGTAAGGCAGCAGTTTCCACAATTATTGGCAGTGGGCCTACCCTTTTACTGAAAAGTAAGGCTGTAATGTAGCTGTTTCCTTAGTTATTGGCAGATGTCCTAACATTCTACTTAAAATGTAAGATGGCAGGGCAGTTCCGCAGTTATTGGCTGTGGGCCTAGCCTTTTACTAAAAAGTAAGACTGCAAGGCAGCAGTTTCCACAGTCATACGTGTTAAGGTCTAAAAGACCCTATTTAACTAAAAGGAGAGAACTGATCCAAACCTACCTTGGTTTTGTTCCCATCACCTGTCATCCCTGTAGCTAGCTGAAATTGATCACTCATTATCGACCTGATTTCCACTCATTACAAGTTTTGTCCAATGCCTTTCACATGGCTCGGTCATCACCATTATGCATCCCTGCCGCATACTAGACTCGACTATTGGAAAATAGTTTATAATGTCTTCTAACTTGTCACATGATTTAGAGCCACTTCTGCTGCTGGTGTCCTACCCCATCGACTGCATCCAAATATGATGGCTCCTGCAAGGCACATTGTGACCATCATTATCACTACCATAACGGCAATCACTGGAACAATGCAACGTTCTGCGAGGAAAAAATCATCCTCTCCATTATCCTCTAGTTGCGGTACCATAACCGTCTCCAGTGTAGGTGGAACTTTAACCACCGCGTGAGCCCCATGTAAGTGTTTCGTGAACACTTTTGTCAATGAATTGTAGATCCGTCGGCTGAGCACCATGAACCATTCCGAAACGACTCTGCATGAGTCATTACTGAGGGTCTGTGACCTCTGTAGGTGTATCCTAACACCCTTGCTGATAAACTTTGATTCGCCGTCTTCTAATGAAGGAATCGTAATCGCCACCTCGTTGCCCAACTTGAAATATTTCGCTACCTCCATGCAAGTGCTTCCTACACCCGCCTCGTAGAAGTATCGTAGATCACTGATTTGTCCCAGAATTTATCCTGAGACGACCAATCGACGATATCTCGTCCCTGTATTTGTAGCAATTTGTGACCTCGTTGCTTGTATGAAGACCAAACATCTGGCGCTGTAGATCCAATTTGTTATGAGCTAACATGCCCAACTTCATAGTCAGTTACTAAAGACTGAAATTCCTCACTAAAATAAATATGCATGGTCTTTACCTACTTACCCCTTTTTAAAAACTTACTCGTAATTGATCCGTTATCTGACAAGTACACCAACAAAACCCCATAATGTTTATACAACAAAATCCCCGTAATGTTCATACAACTAACCTCCATCAAATATAATGTTGACTCTTATTTCTATCTTACGTATCTCAAGATAAATTCCACCCCCTCTCTACAACAGCAATTCCAAAAGATACCATTGATACCACTTAATCCCGATTACAAGTTTACCCTTATGAATATTTAATAATTTAACTCTTTTATCACATTACCAAATGTAGTTTGTATCGCCCGCATAAATTACCGCCGCAACATTATCAGTATCATTTCCCGAGTGACCCCTTAAAATTACTCACCAAGGAATGTCCTCTTCTGGAATTCCTCTGAGTAATCAACTCCAAAAGAAAATATCAACAATTGGTCTCATCAGAGACACCAAAACATTGTCAACAATAAACAACCTGTTTATTCTCATCTCCACTGTATTTTCCCACATTTTTCACCCCATTATTCCATTATCAAAACAATTACCTTGGGTTTTTACTCCAAATCGCTGCAGTTGCGCATAATAAGAAAATAGTAAATGTATGAAGGAGAACAAGAAGTTACATAAGACTGATTAATCACATTTCGTCATCCATTAGCAAAATGTAGAAAAAAATGCAACTGAGCAGTGTCGCCTTTTTATCATTTTCCCTTCTTTATCTTTGATATATGTCAATTTCGACTGATCTGTCTTTTCATCTAAGACTGCAAATCTGTTTCCTTTCTTTTCTTCAATAACTCTAAAAGGACCCTCAAACTTTGGACCTAACTTGCAATTTAGTTCATTTCTCACATTGATTTTTAGGAATACGTTTTCTCCAATAGCAATTTTAAAATATAATGATTTCTCGTTGCTTCTTTCCACCATTTCTCGGGTCTTAACCTCGAGATTACGGCTGAGACAAGAATGTCTCTTCTATGCTGTGGAAATTAATGCCTCAATTGTATCTTCTCCATGATAAGGTATAGTTAGCAAATCAAATGTGCCCCGCGCTTGGCAACCAAACAATGCTTCAAATGGGGACATTCTAATGGAATCACTGACCATAGTATTAATGTTATGTCTAACTATATCTATATATCCATCCTAGTTTCTATCATTTCCTCCTATAGTCTACGAGCACTTTCCTGTTTGCTCGTTCACATAACCCATTAGCTTCAGGCCTGTGTGGAATAATTGTTACTTTCTGTATCCCCATGACTTCTGCTAAACACTCTAAGGTCCTGTTTACAAATTCTCTACCATTGTCGGTCAACAAAACCTCGGATGAACCATATCTGCAGATGACCCCATTGAAAAATGCTACAGCTACTTCTTCAGCCGTTTTATGCTTAAGTGGAAAAATGTCTACTCTCCTCGTTAGTTCATGTTACTTTTAATAAATACTTGTGGCCAGACCTTGATTCACAAAAAATTTCTTAAGATATCCATATGTATTCTCTGAAAAGATCTACTTGGTATCGGATATGACCCTAATTTGCAAGAAGTTACCCTTGCGGGTTTGCAAGCATTGCACACTGTACACTTTTTCAGAAAATTTTCCGCAACTGTCCACATATTTTTCCAAATATACTTATTACACATCTCATTATACGTTTTTTCTACCTCCAAGTGTAGACTACCAAACTTGCAATGTACTATATCTAAAGCTACTAGAATTAGGACTTTCGGAATCATGATCTATGTCGTGTCTCCTTTACTTTCACTAGCCCTTAATTTATATTTAATTTTCCTGACCAACAGATTACCTTCTAATTCTAAACCTGAAAAAGGTAACTTATAACTTTTCCTGACTGATTCCCCTCTGAGGAACGCTTTTGCCAAAATTTCATCCTCATCTTGCCTTTGCTCTATGCGACTGATATCCCATTGTATAGAATCACTAGTAACTACCCCAACTTGAAATCTTTCCGTATCATAAAAACTTCTACTAAGGGCGTCTGCAACTGCATTTAACTTCAATATATTTGAGCTTTGCATCAAAGTCCCTGATAGTTGAGATCCATCGAGCTCTTTTGGGTGACAGATCGGGCTTACTAAAAAGATCCAATAATGGCTTGTGGTCTGTAAGAACTTCTACTTTATTCCCCATTAGTAACATCTTAAAATGAACTAAACTTGATACTATTGCAAAGGCTTCCTTATCTACAGTAGCCATTAGTCTTTTATTGCTGCCCTTTGACCTAAATTTCCTGCTATAATAGACTATCAGATGGAGTTTCCCATCAAATTTTTGCATAAGGCAAGCACCTATTCTCTCCTGACCGGCATCAGTCACTAGTGTGAAAGGTTCGCTGAAATCTGGAAATTCCAGAACTGGGGGATTTATTAATGCATCCTTGACTTTCTGAAAAAACTTATTGTGGTGGTTCTCCCAATGAAATTGAATGTCTTCCCGTAACAAATCTGTTAAGGAACAGCTATGTTAGAAAACCCTTTCACAAACCTTCTAAAGAATGACGCCATCCCCAGGAATGACCTAATTTGCTTCTTTGACTTAGGGACAGGAAAATCTGCAATTGCCTTGACTTTATTGTCATTTACACTAACTCCCTCTTTAGATATGACATGACCTAAATATGTAATTTGCTTCTTCAAGAAGGAACACTTAGCTAGCTTAATTTTTAATCCTGCTAACCCAAGTCTCCTAAATACTTCCTTAATCACTTCCATGTGATGCTCGATCAAGTCTGTTGCAATCAATATATCATCCATGTACACAAAGAAATTTTTACCCAATAGCCCGTGCAAAATTGTGTTTCCTAACCTTGTAAAAGTCATAGGACTACCTGACAAACCAAAAGGCATCTGCGTGAATTCAAAATGTTCCTTGAGCACTGAAAAAGCAGTATATTATTTGCTATTTTCTGTAAGAGGGACCTGCAAAAACCCCTGTGCTAAATCAGTTGAACTATAAATATCATGTCCTCCAATTTCTATGAAAAGGTCTGGTATGCACACGACTGGATAACGGTCAGGAATTGTTTTCTCATTCAGATGTCAAAAAAATCGACCCATACTCGGACAGATCTGTCCTTCTTAGGTAGCGCCAACAGAGGAAAGTTGTATGGAGACGCACTAGGTCTAATAATTCCTTCCTCTTCCCATTTACGGGCCTCTTTCTTTACCTGTTCTCTGATTATGAAAGGTATGCAGTATGCAAGAATAAAAATGGATTTCGTACCTTCCTCTTGATTCACCTTATGTTCTAACACATTAGTCAGTCCTAACTTGTCTCCTTTTAAGCCTACCGTTTCCCCAAATTCCGCCAAAAGTTCGCTTACCACTCCTATATGCTCTTTGTAGTTTGCATTAGCTAAATTTTCCCTAAAGATTATCTTCCTTGATTGCATTTCTGCTTCTGAAAACTCAGTTTTCCCCTCTACAATAGCCACTGAACCACTATAATTTTTCCAATCTTGGAGGTCTACCACATAAGTGTTCTTCTGATATTTCCTATCTGTATCATTACAGTTCAGTAATTCCACCCATGTAACACCAGTATTTCATACTCTGTTCACCGATACGGTGCTAATAATCCCTCTTAGTTTCTCGCTACTGTCAATTATGCATACCTCTTTGGGCTTTTTCACTTCCCTCAGTCTGACTTTCACCATAGTCTTTGTACCTGGATTTAAAATAACATCCTCTAAAACACCTTATATATTTGTGGTTAGTACTTTCCTGCTCCACATCCCCATAAATATCACCCTTATTTATAACAGTATCCCTTATTCCATCCACCATAACCCCAATATCAGAATCACCATTGTTATTTCTCATATTCCCACTGTTAATACCGCCACAATTGTCGCCAGTACCCTTATTATAAGCGCCATTATCACGGATATCCCATCATATTGTTACTGCTATTATCCAAAATGTCACCATCATAACTGCCATTGTCACCACCATTATCCAAAATATTCACATCATAACCGCCAATGTCACGGCTATTATCCAAAATATTCTCATCATAACTGTCAACACCATCACCAGATTCCCCATATCAATGATATGCTCACCGACACCACCGCCAGTATTGCCCATATTAACCTCTGCATCCTCAGTTCCACTTATATCCGCATAAACACACCCGGTATCCCATCCGTTATGTCACTAACACCTGTATGGACCAATATCCTGTGTCTCCTACATGCAGGATGGCCCAGCAAAAGTCTGTTGCCCAACGCAACCCCTTTTATTACCAAATATGGTTCTATCAGCACTCTATCACCCAGAGTAAATCGTCTTCTTATAAAAAACCAAGGTATTTAATCTATGGGCTTCCACATCACACACCGTCTCTGTTGAGGGTTTCAAAGGGTATTAGGAAAACATGGAGTGATACAGATCATGGTCCAGTAAATTCACTGGGGCGTCCCACAGTTTCTAGCCTTTTACATTCTTATTTTCAGTAGGCCTTTTACATAGTTATTTCCAGTAGGCGTAACCTTTTATTAAAAAGTAAGACTGCAAGTCAGCAGTTTCCACAGTTATTGGTAGTGGCCCTACCCTTTTGCTAAAAAGTAAGACTACAAGGCAGCAGTTTCCACAATTATTGGTAGTGGCCCTAGCCTTTTGCTAAAAAGTAAGACTGCAACGCAGCAGTTTCCACAGGTATTGGCAGTTGCCCTAGCCTTTTACTAAAAAGAAAGACTTCAGGGCAGCTTCCACAGTTATTGGTAGTGGACCTTGCCTTTTACTAAAAAGTAAGATTGTCAGGCAGCAGTTTCCACAGTTATTGGCAGTTGTCCTATCCTTTTACTGAAAAGTAAGACTGCAAGTCAGCAGTTTCTACAATTATTGGCAGTAGTCCTAGCCTTTTACTAAAAAGTAAGACACAAGACAGCAGTTTCCACAGGTATTGGCAGAGAACCTAACCTTATATGTACTTAAAAAAAGAAAGAGTGCAAAGCAGCAGTTTCCACCATTATTGTTATTGGGCCTAGCCTTTTACTAAAATGTAAGACTGTAAGGCAGCAGTTTCCACAGTTATTGGTAGTCGGCCTAGCCTTTTACTAAAAAGACTGCAAGACAGCAGTTTCCACAGTTATTGATAGTGGGCCTAGCCTTTTATTAAAAAGTAAGACTGCAAGCCAGCATTTTCCACAGTTATTGGTAGTGGGGCTAGCCTTTTACTTAAAAATATGACTGTAAGCCAGCAGTTTCCACAGTTATTGGTGGTGGTACTAGCCTTTCACTAAAAAGTAAGAGTGCGAGGCACCAGTTTCCACCGTTATAGGTAGTGGGCCTATCCTTTTACTAAAAAGTCAGACCGTAGGGCAGCAGTGTCAGCAGTTATTGGTATTAGGCCTATCCTTTTACTAAAAAGGACAGCAGTTTCCACAGTTTTTGGCAGTGGTACTAGCCTTTCACTAAAGAGTAAGACTGCAAGGCAGCAGTTTCCAGTTATAGGTAGTGGGTGTAGCCTTTTACTAAAATGTAAGACTGCAAGGCAGCAGTGTCCACAATTATTGGTAGTGGGCCTGGCCTTATCCTGAAAAGTAAGACTGTAAGACAGCAGCTGCCCTGTTAGTCGTCTTTCACTACACGCCGGACCAAAACTGGTACTTACACCCCTACCACAAGGGTCCAAAACTGGTACTTACACCCCTACCACAAGGGTCACTCGCAACAACTAAACAATATTATCATATAGCATATGAAATGAAATAGGCTATGTCTAACAAAAACAATAAATCAAACAAAGAGTATCAAATCAAGTGTTATCCTTCATGTGATATTAATTCCTTTTGATCATATAATTCAATTCTACTCTGTATTTATATTAACCCGGAACAACGTGGAGATGGAGCTGCAAATTGGAGTTATTAGAATCAGCGTCGAGCAACGAAAGCTTCAAATTGCCATCTATGCTATGGATGCAACCTAATATAAAGGTAAAACAGAACTAAAAAAAAAAACAATCACTCACACAAGTATCATATATTGATCCAGTAAGATTTATTCAATTAATAAATCGATAAATGATAAACGACAGGTGGCGAAAAGAAGTGTAATATAACTAAAGTATCACAGCGGCGGTGCGGCGTAAGCAATTCTACAATGTTCTCTTTATATTATTATTATTATTATTATTATTATTATTATTATTATTAATTATTATTATTATTATAAGAAACAAAACTGGAAAAACAAGGAGGAACCCTAGCAAATTTCTTTAGGAGATGGGAAGAGAAACACTACTAATCTATGTGCGTAAGTGGATTAATGGAGAAAGCGGCAAATCCTTCTTTCCCCACATCTCAGTGAATGTTCAGAACCTTTCATTAGTAGATTCTTTAAATGATGAATGAAATTACAATGTCATCTGATTGGCTTTGGATATCTTCTCTGAAGTCATCTTGTAGAAGCGTTCTTCTAACTGTTTTTTTCTTGTTTGTTTGTATGGTGTTTTTACGTTGCATGGAACCAGTGGTTATTCAGCAACGGGACCAACGGCTTTACGTGACTTCGAAACCACGTCGATAGTGAACTTCTGTCACCAGAAATACACTTCTCCAACCCCTCAATGGAATGCCCGAGAATCGAACTCGCGGCCACCGCACCAAGGTGGCACGCCAACACCATATCGATCACGCCACATTCAGTTAAGCTACATGGATGCTATGAATTTAAGCATATGGACGATGAAACTTGATTTTAAGTCATATAACAAGATAAATGAAATCATTAAGTATTTGGGCGACAAAATCCTTCATTGCCAACAAAATTAAGTATTACATTGAAAATTTACATCTCTTATTTTTCAAAGCCTTTCCATTACGATGTGACATACTGAACCAGTGAACATTGACCAACTATTAAAATAGTAAGAAAATAAAGCTTCGAAATGTGGAAATGTTATACAAAATTGTTGGAAAATAAGTAGAATAATGAGTCGTTATATCACGAAGTAATGAAAAAGAAAGATCTAGTGCGATGGGTCTAACCGAATATTCCTTTTTCATATACACACGTGAACTATTCTCTTGTTGGTGGGGAAATTGTACTCCGAAAGAATATATATATATTTTTTAAATTTCAGTGCTTATTTAATATATACTTAAATAGCAATTAGTGATTTTATCGTTCAGCAATTTTCATTTTAAGTTTAAGAAGATTAAAAAAAAACATTCCACATAATAATCCCGCAACAAAATTTAATGCATTCTTAGTGTAAAGCGGTGGTAAGGCACAGATACAAAAGAAAACAAAAATGCGTATCGTAACTATGTATAAAGAGAAACATACATAAACCGCAATCACGAACTTGGGGACACTTCCTGACAACTGAAACCCTGTTTACTCGTTTCCTACCCCTCCCCTCAAACGGGCAATAGAAAAAGAAAAAAAAATAAAGGAAAGAAAAGAAAACCCGTTTAGGTGTTGGCCGGGTGCGATGGCGAGAGACTTCCTGCATTCCGACGTAGCCTTCCAGTGTGCCCACCTCTCAAAGGTCTTCGGGTGTACTACGACCCACTGCGGCGCCTTTTCCATGCTGTTTCGACCTTCTGGATTTAAATGACCTTGGGGGAGTCACTCTTTTCTCTTCCATATCAATGCCAATTTCATTTAGCTTTATTTTCTTCCTTTATTTATTTCTTTTAGGATCAGTTCGGCGGTTTTTCTTTCGTTGCTGAAGAAAAGTTAACGTGATAAAATTTCTTTCGATTTTTGTCACATTTTTATCTTACTTCAAAATACAAATACTAACCATAAGAAAATTTCCATTTCTTGAAATGTAATGATAAAATGTTTAAATAATGAAAATCAGCTGTTAACTGAAGAATGTCTTTAATCATCCAAATTCTCAGACATTATAAGAGTGTATTGATGTTTGAGATTTACTATGATTATAGAGGGTCTTCAGATAATAGCTGACTTTCATATTCTAGAAAAAACGAGCTAAAATTCTTAGTCTTATATTTCTAGAAACGAACATTATCTGATCAGATCAGAGAGAACTGAAAGCTGATATGAGATTTGAACCTAAATCCAGTCAGAAATCCCATTAAAGTCGTCATTGTTGTCTGATTATTTACAATTTGATATATTTCTTTTCATTCTTAGTTTTACGTAAAAACATTTATATTAATTCTATGGCATAA
>NC_061107.1:124975594-124983094 GCF_015104395.2 Macrobrachium nipponense
TCTATGGCATAATTTTAATGTGTTGAAACCGTTCATTTTATTCCTAAGTTTTTAAAATTGCAGTTCATTTGTTGCTTATATTTACAAAAGGCCACGGAGATTCTTTTCACGAGGAGAATAATAGAACTTGGAAAATTTTAGGATTTTAAAGAATTCCCAGACGCGCCAAACTTACAAGCAGCCAGCGGAAGTAGGCAGTAGTAAATAGACTCTGAATAGAGTTCGTGTGTACACGTCGTCCACAGGAACGAAAATTCATAAAAAAAACAAAGAGGAAAAAAAAACAAAGAGGAAAAAAAACAAACATGACTAAGCAAACGGAACGACGTCCCCTGACTCAATTATTTATAGATTAAAAAGAGGTCGAATGGATTCCCGCTTCGGGCACTGAGGAAATGCTGACCTTAGCACTATAAAAAAAATATATATATATTTGTGGGAGGAAAGAGCAGGTGGCAAGGAAGTCGGGTGCCGGTAAACCCTTGAGCTATTTAACCTCATTACTTACAGTCCTGAAGGAGTAAGGATTGGGATGCGACGTAAGGAAGACTGCCCTACTTTGCGAAAGGTCGACGTTTGAATTTTTTTTACATCCTTGGGGATAGAACGCTTGTTTGGTATGTATGTTGACCATCTGATACAGACGCTGGCCTGAGTGTACGGTATGTTCCGGTTAGCCATGTAAGGGAGAGCAGAGCGTATTGTCAAAGTGACTCAGATACAGTGTCATATATGAAAAGGCGTGAAAATATAGGCAATAATGAAACTACAAATAGGAATGAATATGAGTTTAGGGACCTATATCACGACGAGTAGCTACTAAATTGTATATCTTTACAGACAAAAAATAAAACTCAAAAAAGTGTTGCTATCAAGATCATTTTCGGAAGATTTGGTCGGAATATCAAGGATACAAAGAGAGAGAGAGAACGTTGGGTCTCAGTTTTTAACTTTTTATATTTATTTTAATTTAACATAAGGTGCTAGATTTTAGAAGGTTTATATATTTTTCATTTCTAGAAAATTTACTTACATCCAGCTTCAGTCCTCCTCTTTACTTCGAAGTTTGAAAAGTAAGTTAAGGTGATGTATGAGTGTACAGTAGATTTTAAATGACTATTCACTGAATGCTAAGCTATAATTAAGTTCTATGGAAATTCACGTAACTGTTATTATTTCATAATACTGTGAAGTTCTTTATCTTACTTATCTTCCGTTGCTCGATACCTCCTTATTGAGCAGTCAACGCTTGTGTTATATATTGCATGGAATAACAAGCAACGTCCGGCAACCGTAGCCACAACACCAGAAGTTCTGACACAGCGCATGAAACAACCCACTTCCACTCATCGAGTAACTGGTCCATTACTGTAGTGGACTTAGATGGGCAAGTTATTTAAAGTAACCATTTGATATTCATCACCAGCTATACCTAGTTGTGTGCAAAATACGTTTAGGTACACGGACAAAACAATTCATGCATTGACTTACTTAAATGCACATCAAGTTTAGCTACATGGGCAAAAAAAAAAATCATGCATTGACTTCATTAGAAATGTATCTACTGCACTATATATTCTATGCGACAGTTACAACATATCTCTAAATTTCACTCTGACCAATTATTTACCGGTCCACTTCAGAGGGGTATCCATGAGTTTACAGAAATGACTTGCTTAATGCCTTTCCGGGCACACCCTTGGTACACCCACACCCTAATACACATCCAGATGTGCACATACAAACACAAGCTGACCCCTGGAGGATGGAATGGGCATTATTCTTATCTTTCCTTTATGCGTCTGCTTTCCTGCTGACCGAATCCTTGGGCGGATTATACCTCGAAGCGGAAACCCCATTTTGATAATCAGGTCTCTTCCTGAACACCTCTTCCTCAACGCCCTGGGCTGCTAAGAGGATTAGGAGAGTTCAGATGACCCCAGAAAGGTACTCTGCTAAATAAATATGCTCCTCAAGATCAGGAACTGGAACGACTCCGATTATATTTAATGGAACGATGTGCATTTACAGGAGAAGTTAGTGGCCTTATTTTCATGCTACAAAGGCCGGGTTGCTATTGTGCGATGCTCCAAGTAGTTTTGCGTAATCACCCAAATCCTTTTATCATGGTTTATTTCCTGGACATATTCATAAGTTTTATAAACGCCTGAAAGTTATTCTGTGTAAGTGATTTTACCTTCACTGATGAAGTACAAGTCCATTCACGGGCGATCCGAACGGACAATTTGCTCTACTTTGCTCTTTCCTGATTTTTCGGAAAATCATGTCGAATAATACCTGTGGTAACTAGAGAGTTGAGTACTCTCGTGACATAAAATCTTTATCTAGAATTGAATAAGGAGACTTTGTTAGTTTACTAATCTGTTGCTTTCTATTGGCAAGCCTCCATAAAATTTATTTTACTTTAGGGGCAATGTATGAACGTTAATTTCCAATATTTTCATCGTTCTTGAGCAGACATGATTGAAATACTTGTTTTCAAGGTATGATTTGATATCTTCATTTTTCTATGTTTTTCCTTTGCAAATTGCGATTAAGACTATATAGAACAAAAGAACTACCGATATATGAGCATAAGGATTCCCCAATGGCCTTAGATGTATACCTTGTGATTTATAATATCACTGTCATATCATTACGGACTTAACCTATGCTCTCCTGACTTTGTGTTTATGTAATATCAGTACATATTTTTGTAAACAAGCAGGCTGCTTTTTCACATTTTTTTTATCGATTGCCAAATATATAAGTAAACACACACACTATATATATACACACACACACACACACACATATATATATATATATATATATATATATATATATATATATATATGTGTGTGTGTGTGTGTGTGTGTGTGTGTGTGTGTGTGTGTGTATCATTTTTTAGCGTACCTGGTTTTTTTTGTTTGTTAACACCTGTTGTATGACAAATCTACTGTGAATATTGACCAGAGAACAAAGAGAACGTGAGAGTAATAAATTTTGAAAAATATAAATAGAATATAATCTTACACAAGACTAAACAAAAAAATAATCTGTACCTTTTAGGGCATCGCGATTGAAAAATAAATATTACTGGAAAAAAAACGGAATCGTCGTTGTATCATTATGATTATTACTCTTCGTGTCGATGAGAAAGTCGTGTAATGCCAAACAGTAGCCGTTACTATGTTCCACCACCCGAGACCGCCATTACGTCAGACTGCGTGCGAGGCGGCGTCACTTCCTGCTTTGCTCTAAGGGTTACCCATCCTTCATTTATTTTGATCTACGGATAATTGTGTAATGAACTTATGACAGGGGTTAGATGCCCTCCCTTTTGCAGAGGAATGAATAAACACTAAAATTCAAAGTGGACAAAAGCGTGTTCAAGTTCATTTTTGTTCATATTCTTCAAAAAACTAACAAATAGAAACATATGTTTAGAAAGCACGGTAGAGCCAATAATTGTTACTGACTGAAAATCTGCAACTTCATATGTTGCCTCATGTATGCAAAAACTGAACTAGAGGTTAGGTTAGGCAACAGATGAAGCGGCAGATGCTTATTCAGGTTTTACCGTGCTCTATAAACATATGTTTCTACTTGGCATTTTTGGAAGAATATGAACAAAAATTATCCTAAACACGCTTTTGTCCCTTTTGAATAGGAGTGTGTATTCATTCTTCTCCAAAAGGGTGTGAATCCGACGCCAGTCAAAAGCTGGTGGTGAATCTTTAATTAAAATATCGTGAAGTACTTCTGTTTCTCCTTTTTGCGCCAAAAGGAATTGCGAAAATGATTCTTTACACAATTATCAGTAGATCAATATAAATGAAGGATGAGAGAACGGAGAAGACCGTCGGAGTGATTAAAGAGTTAGGTAATTGTGGGCGCGGCAGCGAGAGAGATGCAGTCAAGGTCTGGCCGATATTATTGACTATTGAGAAATCTGGGGAAAAAAAAATTGAAGATGTCAAGATTTCCTCAGAGTTTCATAAGCGAAGACGTCAGAGAGTGACATCAGAATCTTGCTGTGGATATAACTTTTCTTATTTCTGCGAAGAATTACTTCGTATTCCGATTCGCCTGATGCTGCTTGTTGTTTTCCAAATAGTATAGGTGCTGACATCTTATGTATGGATTGTCAGAAAGTCATCAGAGAGGTTGATTCCTTTGAGACCAAGACTTATCCACCAAATCTCAGCACGGAACTGCATGCAAATCCAGATATGGTTGCTGGTGGTGATCTAGATGCGGAACGAACTTGGTAAGAATGATTTATTCTGCCTGAGGCGTAGCGCAGAAAAATAGAGAATAGATTTCCATAAAAAGTCTTTCATCAACTGTGAGTTGAAGATCGTTTTATAAAATTTTGTCAACGGTTCAGATTCAGAATCACATGCTGACCAAGGACTACAACATTGATTGAGTTAGATATACAGATACGTAACAAGCAGAAGGAAACGTTGAGTAATGTTGTCCGTATGTAAGTCAAGTACTAAAGAACCGTTCACTTGTGGAGATAGGGGTACCCCTGGGTTAGCTCTAGTTCTTCTAGTTTTATTTCTTTATTTTCTCCTTACAATACTTTTTACACAAAATAAATATGCCCGTATATACGCCTTCTTAAAGGTTAAGCATCCTTTTCGAATAAATATCTGTCACAAGCACTTTGGAAAATTTTGTTAACATTTTTTTGTCATGACGACTTGTAAAATTGTTTTTGCAACGTCTGGGTTTTGTCACTGCCCTATGTCTTATTTTTTCTCAAAGGATTCTTAGTGGTGTATCTTCGTACTACCTAAATATATTTTGAATTATATTTGAAATTGGTGAAGTGCAAGAGAATTTTATCCAGCATTTCGTGTAAGGGACTCTTTCATCAGGGTGTGCTTGATTATTTACATGTGAAATTGGCATAAATTTTACGTAATATAACGTTTTCGAGCCCCTTTTGTATAATATATAAGTCACAAACTCCCATAGGGGTCATTAAATGCTCAATAATCCTTTTCCTAAGAAAATTAGTTACAAAGCGATCAATTCCGACGATATAACCGAGACCTTAACATTCATACAAATAGATTGCCTAACATAGTCATGCATTCTGATTAGAAATGTAGCCTCTATGTTGCTTTTATAGTGAGTGACTGCCTGGTGTTTTATGAATTTCATAAAATCAGTTTTGTAGTTTTAATAAAACCAGATGATAAGACAAAGCTTTGTAATGGTCCATTTCAATAATGCAATGTTCATTGAAGATATATAATGATGTAACAATGAACTAAAAAACGAATAAATATTAAATAGCTCTGTGACTGTGAATAATTTCCTTCTGATCAATTCCATAATATGTATGCAGGTGTGTATATTATATATATATATATATATATATATATATATATATATATATATATATATATATACATATATATATATATATATATATATATATATATATATATATATACATATATATATATATATATATATATATATATATATATATATATTATATATACATATATATCTATATCGAACTACGAATGTCCTTTAATATCTAATTCGCTCTACCTCGGAATTAATATATTTTCATATATGCTTACCGAGGGGGAATTTATTAAGCGATAATAGAATTGGCGATCGACATGTCGATCGCCAATTCTATTATCGCTTAATAAATTCCCCCTCGGTTAAGCATATGAAAATATATTAATTCCGAGGTAGAGCGAATTAGATATTAAAGGACATTTGTAGTTCGATATATGTAAATGAATCACGGTAATGTGATAGACTTATTATATATATATATATATATATATAATATATATATTATATAATCTATATATATAGATATATTATATATATATTTATTATGATATTATATATATATATATATATATATATACACACACACATATATATATATATATATCTATATATATAGGATATATATATATATATACTAATACATATATGTCTATTGTATATATGTATATATATATATATGTATATATATATATATATATATATATATATATATATATACTATATAATATATTTAGTGAGCGTTTACTCTTCATGTGCAGGTGCAGTAAATGCTCAACGACTATATTAGAATATTAGAATACCTTACCTTATATACTGAATAATATGTCGAGAATGAATATTATGGAGAACAAGAAATTGTGAAAGGAGAAAATCCGGTTGATAGTCTCTGCCTTCATGACCTGACTGACACCAAAAGATTTTTCTTTGATATTTGCAGACAAAACTAAAAAAATCGAAAACAATAAAAATGCCTAATGGAAGATTAACTCAACAGTGAGAGCAATAATTATAGACGTAACAGCAATAATAATATCTTCATAAATGCGTTTATTGTAATGATGTTTATCGATGTGTCGAAATTAGTTGTTCATAAGCAACTAATAATACACAATGTTTAAAGAGTTTATTGGTACTAATGTTTTCATTATATGTTTGCATCAATCTGGAGATCTCTGAAAACATGAATTGATCTTTAATTCTTTCTTAACAACATCATGTTCAAAAACATTGCATTAAACGGAATGAATATTTTGGTTTGAAGAAACTTGGAGTAATAGTTTATTAAAACAATATTCATAAGAGGAAGATTTTAAATCTGGATTAAGTATTTTGTATCAAACATGAAGAGACAAAATAGAACATAACTTCACATCAGTTTCTCCTTTATTATATATCAGAAGTTTCACTCGAATAAAGGAAAACTCCAAACAATAAGGAAAATATGTTTTGGGGAGGACAAAAAGCATAAGACGGAGTTCTTGTACCGACATATGCCAGCTTAATCTAAACCAACCAGTCGCCATGTAAGGCATCCTGATTCCTGAACTGGTATCAAACAAGTACACCACAAAAATCCACACTGTACCTCCTGACATGGCCAGAGGCCACGCCTTTCTTTTATCTCTCCGTTAGCTCCTCCTTCCTTCCTTCGATTCCAATGGCCACGCCTCGAAGGGAGTAGGGAAGGGAAGGCCTTATAGACTGATTCTAACCTACTATCAAAGGTGAACTTCATTTCTGGTGTTGTTAGACAACTTTTTCTCTTTTTATTAAGTATATCGAGTCTCTAGAGCTTTCCTTTTTAGTATTCTTTAGACGTTTTTTAGCATTATTTGTTTTATTAGATTTTCGTTGGTTTATAATTTCGTGATGGTGACATAACAATAATATTGATGAGGATGACGAAGATTCTGTCAACGATCTGCATAATGGTCGACATTTACGTCGTCTGTGGTAGTTAATGGTATATTCATCCAAAGAAGAAACAAACATGGTAGAAGGAACTTGAAGTATATAGAAGATTTCGAAGCAAGTGAGAGGAAAACAAGGATACCACCTACTATAATAGAGACCTCTCAGATTTCGCTTGCTATATTTAGATGACAACTGCTTTCTATGGGGGTACGTCATCGGTTAATATATATATATAATATATATATATAT
>NC_061107.1:124990594-125020594 GCF_015104395.2 Macrobrachium nipponense
GCTAAAAACATTTTCTTTCACTGTCACTTTCCGCTTTTAATCAATATAAACTTACATACGCATTCAAGAAATTTAAATTATAAAAGTTTACTATACACATATTTATGTTATTTCCTCTAACTAACGAAATTGGAATAATTATGGTGCAAGTTATTCCCAACGTAAAGTGGCTAAGATTTTAACGGATAATTGTCTTCATAATTGAAAGTAGAAAATATTACATGAGAATTTGTACCAAAACATAACTACACACACACACACGCGCAAACATTCGCATGAGTGTGTGTGTGTGTGTCTGTGTGTATGCTTGTATGTAACTAACCTAAGACATCAGAGAAGTGTTCCTGTTTAGTAAGTAGAATGCATATGTAAACTTTTATGCACTCAAGAGGTTATCGCTCTCGTCTTGAGTAGCGATGATTTTTTTCCCGCCGCAGTTTTTACATTTTAGGATGAACTCCACCCATGTGATCTTGAGTTACCCATTGAATAATATAGTGCTTATGTCTCCCTCTTCTCTCTATGTTACTAAGTGCAGTGGGTTTGTGTGTGGGGGTGTGTCCGAGTGTGTAATTTAGCACATCGCCTATAATCAGTTAGATGGGCCAATATAATCACTGTTTTATACCGAACGATTCAAAATCTCTTCAGCAAAAGAACGTGTAGATCTATAAAAAATATAATCTTTATGGAAATCAATAACTTTTTTAGCGTGAATCCTTTCACTTTTTACCATCGAGGTCCACAAAACAAACAAACACAGACACAAAATCAGAGAGAGAGAGAGAGAGAGAGAGAGAGAGAGAGAGAGAGAGAGAGAGAGAGAGAGAGATAATTTTCTTTGTTTTTGCAAGTTTTTACCTCATAACCCGTCTCTGCTTTCACAGGATTCGGGAACGGACAAAAAATAAAATGGTGTGGCGACTGGGGAACTCTCGCTATACGCTCTTATTTACAACAGACAAAATATACTGTATGTCATTTTCTGTTACCAGAAACAAGGTGTTGCCTTAATGCTTCAAATGTCTGCAAATAAGATGGTACTGATGCCACACTCTTCACATTCCTTGTTCAACTAAAATGAGAAAACCGTCTTTTCCAAATGCCAGCATCCTCCTGGGGTCTTTGGCTTCTTTTCCAGATTATAATATTTGTACCACCCTCACTGAGTCCCCTTCAATCTGTTTCAGCAGGGTACTCTCAGTGCCGTCAACTCGATTTGCTGAGAATTTGCATCGACATCTTGTCGAGTTGCCTCTCGTCATACTGCTCAACACTGGGAGGTTTTCATTCCTTTCACTGCAAACTAACTCGACCCTGGTTTTCTGGTCTATACTCTGTTTTTTTTTCCATCTGTCCATCAGCCTGCGGTGGTCGCGCATGGTAACACTGCGTCCTGGGCTTTAAATAGTTACGCTATGTGTAAGTTTTAGGTAAGTAAAAGGATATCTTGGTGTACATTTGCAACTGAAATGTGGTATAATAATTTACTGAATGCGAATTACACCGTTAATATTCGAAATAGGATATTATTTATAGCCCGGGACGCAGTGTTACCATGCGCAAACACCAAAGGCGGATGGACAGATGAAAAAAAAACAGAGTATAGTCTGTTGTTTATTTATGTAACAGTGCTTCAGGACCACAAAAATCTTGCCATTTTGCGACAGCATCTCACTAATCGTATATGAAGATTAACTTCGGGGCTTCTTAAATGTTGGTAAAAGTAGATGAAAAAAATTAGCCATGGGTTACAATGATCATTTATCTTGGCCCATAATAAAAATCAGAATGATTAAATAAAATTTCAAACATATCATTATGTGATTCCTTACCTTAAAAAATTAGAGGAGTAAACTTTACTAAGGCATTGGGTGATATAAATACTAACAGACGACATATTGGGAAGATAAAAATGTTGGAGTCTTGTATGGTTAAAAAAAATACATTCATCTTAATAACTCTAATTTGCCAGTATTTTCGGGTGACTTAAACTAGTCTTTTTATTTGCTTTTTGAAGACACAGATATGAATTAACACAATTCAGCTTTAAATGACACCAAACTAAGGTTCCTAACGTGACATCTAGCTTTGCACATATTAATAAAAAAGATACATATTATTGTGGTTTCCAGCTGGAAGATGAAACAATATCCATTATTTCTAGTACTTAAGAAGCGAATACTTTTAGGACGAAATTTTAGATATTTTTTGTGTTTAGTTAACTTAATCTCGTCAATTCTACTTTTATGTTTGTCGCTTTCCATATAAAAACACGTTGAAAAAAGTAACAACTATTCACCATCATAATGATACCAAATTGAGTATCCTAACATGACAAGTAAATTTGCTAGGTTAATGTCATTCATAAGATTCTGAATGAATGCACTGAGTAAACAAATAAAACACTGAGTAAAAAAATAAAACAAGAAGAAAAAGATGTAGGTAAAAACGATGAACAATTGAATTTCAAATGTTTGATATTATTTTTTTGTTCGAGTCGGTGAAGCCTCTAAAACAGCAAATCATGAAAAGAAATAGTCTTGGGACTTTTTGATATAATAACATATTCACTTCTTTGATTTTCTACAAAAACGCATTTAAAAAATTTATGAGAGTGCTTGTGTATCATCGTTCATCATGAACAGAAAAATTTGCTCCCTAAGTTTGCAACTTATAATGCCCAGTATTATCAAATTAGTGATAAGATTTCAACCTCTGAAACTGAAATATCAAACAACAGTTTAGGCCTTAATCATGTTTCGTAAGTGGACTCTGCTGTAAAATATCTAACGAAAAAAAGATATGGTAAAAAAACCTATTGCACTTTCTCTCTAGCAGCGTAAAAGGCCCTCAAAAAATTATATAAAAAAAACTCGGAATAGAAAGTTTAATTACTTCTGGATCCAGCAAAAACGGAAGTATGCGTTATATGGGTATGCAGAACCGTACATTAGCTTTATCTATGAATCTGCGGTTATGAGTCCATTGCCTTCACCAGTCATAAACGATCTTGGTCGAAAGTCGAAAAAATAAGATAAAAAGTTAACGGTATGCAAAGAAGTACTTTCACACTTTTTCATTTCCTCACGAAGAAGACATTAATTTTTCCGATGAAAGCCCTTCGACTTTCACTCTTTTCACAAAGTAGCTCTTCAGTGTTATCGTTTAAAGGCATAAAAAGGGCTATGTGCTATAATGAGGGCAAAAGTCACGCGTCATTGCTACATTCCTATAAATTGCATTTTAAACCAGTAATTTGTCTGTTCATTTAAAAAATGTATAATTATGTCAATGCAATACCAACGAAGGCGAATGCAATTCTACCCACTGAAGTGTCCGTTGCTATTTCAAATAGCCTTTTAAAAGCATTGGAATTGGAAAAGAAAAACTTCTTTAGTGACTTCCTTCTAAATTTTTAAAATCAAGAATTATTTTAACGCCTCCCACCCCCTTCATCGACTCTAAAATTTAAATCCTTATGATCGCTCAACGAAGGAACTTAATTGCAAAGATGTGAACTTTTCAGGTTAGTCTCTTTAAGTATAATACGCTTATCTTCCAGTTGAAGATAGGTCTTTTTCCGATGAGATTTTTATTTCCATGTCACCGACTGCGATAGTAGCGACCCACTAGATACAAATTCTGTTGTTTAGGTCAAAATGTGGTGCAATGGTTTTATCACGAAAAAGACGCAGTCATTTCCCCGTGGAATTATATACTGTATAGGTGTTGGTGTACAAGACAGTTAGTGATGTGAAAGTTTTCCATATAAGGGATGATAGTAGGCTTGCTAGGTGAAGTACTGTTGTAGCGATGGTCGTTATGCCAATGGCCTCAGGAAAAATAATACATTTATATATATATATATATATATATATATAACTAATATATATATATATATATATATATATATGTGTGGTGTGTGTGTGTGTATATATATATGTATATATTATTGATATTGTATATATGTTATATATATATATAGATATATATATATTGATATATATATATGTATATATATATAATAGATATATTAATATATATATATATATATATATATATATATATTTATATATATGCTATAAAATACACAGTATTATCCGTGTACACAAATCTGAGTAAAACTCACACTCCACGAAAATTATATTTATGAAGCTTTCGGAGGGATAATCCCCTTTCCTCCTCGGTTAAACTATATATATATATATATATATATATATATATATATATTATATATATATATATATATATGTGTGTTGTTGTGTGTGTGTGTGTGCTGTGTGCGCGCGTGTGTGTGTGTGTGTGTGTGGGGTGGGGTGTAATTGTAATACCCCTTATGCCTTCTTAACTTCTCGAATTCTTCGCGCTTTTTTGGATACGCTTGTCACTACAAAGCCTTAAGATCCAAGTTCAAAGAAATATGAAGAAATTAAGATGTCCGGTAGCGAGAAGCAAACTCGCGATACCGTAATCACGGCGATTATATATGTATATATATACTATATATATCTATATATATATATATATACACACACATATATATATATACATATATATACATTGCTATTCCATAATGGTATAATAAGTTCCTCGCAGGAATCTTCATAACGTCGGAGTACTTAAAAAACAATAGAGTTATGCATAAAACCTACACACATAGCAGCAGTATAATTAAAAAAGGTCACACTAGTAATATAAAATCGCAAAGTCCTAATTCTTATCTTGTTAACCGTCTGGTACGAAAGAACTAGTGAGCTAAACAAAGCCATAGAAAGACATCTGATAAAAGAAAAATTATGAGACAAGAACTTCACAGCCACCACGGCCAGTTAAGGCGTGGTACAGTCACGGTCAATTTAGCAGGTTGGGATTTCGAGACAAGGAAAACCTGCTGTCTGGTGAGAATAACGTCTTCCGCATTCTGAGGCAGAGCAAAATTCGAGGCAAGACAAATGGAAATGAAAATACAGAGCTTCATGGAAAACCACCTACATGTAAAATGTTAGGGCACAGGCAAGCAAGATTTTACCAGTTTTGTCCCAAAGGTGTTGAAACTTCACTGCTTTATCCGGCAAGATGAAAAGTTTTTTCGTTATAACTTTCATTTCGATGCAACTTTCTACAATTTATTTCTTATCTGATTATACGTTTTTGATTATCCAATACATTTTTTAATCAGTTCAACCGAATACATATTTAAAGACAAATGTTAAAGCATTTTGTTGTAGGGTTTTCTCATGATGGCGTGATTTTCATCATGACTGGAGTGAAGGCCTACGAAAAGTATTTGGAATGGCACCGAATTCTTAAAACAACAAAAGTAAGCGAGAAAATATTTAGAATGGCTTTTGAGTATCGGTTTAAGTCTATGATGCTCGCACCAAATCGCTGAGTTTAGTGTAAGTGTTGCGAAGGTTCAACTTCTTTCTCTTTCCCACCGTGATCGCTATATTAAGAGGTCGGTTGCCCGACGCGCCTCTAACACATCAGGCATGGTTGATTTTTGGCAAAGGTGTTTTTACGGCCGCATGCCCTTGCTGTCATCAACCACAATTGTAGGCGGAGGGCCTAGCCTTTGACTGAAAAAAGTCCACCTGCAAGGCAGCAGTTTCCACAGATATTGGCGGTGGGCCTAGCCTTTTACTAAAAAATAAGACTACAAGGCAGCACCTGTCCTTTTAGTCACCTTTTACGACACGCAGGACATAAGGTGGTAGTATTCTCCACAGGTGTTGAAGGCTCTACTTCCTCCTGGTTGTCAAAAAAGTAGTGGATTTCGACTCTAATCCCTCTACTCTTCTTGTATCCAGGAGTATGCTTTAAAAAAGTTTTTGAAGGGCAATGTTCTCTTTGACTTTCGACCTCTGAGGATGACCTTGATCGTGACCTTGACCTCACCCTCCAAACCTTGTCCGTTATTGGAGTAAGAATGAAAAACATGAAGTATGTGTCTTGGGTCACAAAAATCTCATGACCGCGTTTAATTTTGACCACCAAGTCTAAGCTTGACTTTGATCCGGACTTCACTCCGCACATCAGCTGCATTAGTGAAATATGTATACCGAATATAAACGTTCTATATTAAATATATCAAAAGTCATGTGCAGAGTTAAAACATTTACTAAGATTTGGACACTACGTACGGCCATTGGCAACCTTTGCATCCATAACAATAAATGTTGAACCCCTTCCTTCTTCGGATGATAACATACAAAGTTTTAAAGTTTTTACCTTTGAAGATGATAATGATAGGAAGTTTTTACGAAATTAAGCTTTGAAAAGAGACAAGCTTACATATGGTTGAGCAGACAGGTCAGTTATTACATACTCTGACGGTAAAACGGGTTCATTGAAAGTATAATAGGTAAAAAAAAAAAAAAAAAAAAAAAAAAAAAAAAAAAAAAAAAAAAAAAAAAAACTGGCTTAAATTTCCGTAATGCTTTTGAAGCAACGAGAAGTGGAAAAACCGGTAACAGACTGAAATGCTGGATATTGCGCACACATTTCTGAATTTTTAATTAGCATGATAAGTTGCGTAAGATATGATATATTATTCATCATGAATATGTAAGTTGGGAAACGTGCGTCTAATGATATCTGTGTTGAGTCATGAAACTTTTAACAAGACACCCTTCTTAAAAGAACTGTGTATGAATTTGATTTATAATACAATGGAATCTATTATATGTATGTTTGAGCGTGTAGTTTGATATGTCGTATGCAAGCATGCAATATAAAAACACTTGTATGAATAAGTTAACACACACAAAAGAACATGGACTCTTTTCTCTTCTACCTCCTAGGTTTACATACATATGTAATAAGCCTATGAACGTAATAGAACAGACGGATACGTATTTACTGTTTATGTAAATGAGAGAAGATAAAACAAAAATGAATTTTTGACGACCAGAGAAAAAACCCGTCCAGTGATATAGGTTAAGGGTAGAACTCCTGGATGGGTAAATAATAAGTTCATTCATGTTATGGTCAGTTCGATTGGCCTGTTAGAATGTGCACGCCAAACGCCGATAACATGTAATCAATCAGTCACTAATGTTCCTTCTCCCTTTGTATTTTATGAGAACAAACCCATAGCAATCGCTAAAGAAAAAAAAGCCATTATGACCTTCTTTTATGAGAGTAACGGGTAATCAAGGCAGGTCTCTTTAGCAGCGGTTAGATAACTGGTAAAAAGCGAGATGCTAGGGGTTAGAACGAATCGAAAATTACACAGTAATTTTAGCTATCCGCCATCACGGTAATGCCTATCTGCCCGTTTACTAGTGTTTAACTACCGTATAATGTGTGCATGTGTAGGTGTACAATTTTTTTCTCTGTTCCATATAAGGCGCTAATAACCGTCAGTTGTGTGAGTTATAAAGCTGGTTTTCAAGGTTGTTGCAATGAAAACAGAGAGTGAAAGTCTCACAGCTCCGGGATAGAACAACCAGCAAGGCTAACATCGTTATGAGTTTTCATCGATTATATCAGAGTGTAGTCCAGATAACAAGCTCATAAATTTGAGGGTGAGCTCTCTTGCATTTATGAACGACTAAATAGAGAAATAAGCTTTGAACAGGCGAAATATATTAAAAACAGAAGTTTTATAGAGAACTGAGGCAAATCTTTTAGGCAAAATGTTATATTCAGGAAATACCTGAGATAGTCTGACTTGAAATTCCCGTCCGGGTCACGATAAGGAAAAAATTTCTTAGAAGGATTTTCTCTCCTCTTTAGTCATGCAGCTTTCATTCATTTTTCCCATATTTTCAGTTACGCAATTTTTATTCATAATGCTGGTCTGGCTAGAATGATTCTTATGCTCAATAACCATTTGAGCTAAGAATCACTGAATAATAAAAAAAGATTATTATTGTCTTGTCTGCCAGTCATGAGTCTTTGAATACTTATTATCTAATCAATATAAAACAGGAAAGTAAAACTCGAGAGAGAGAGAGAGAGAGAGAGAGAGAGAGAGAGAGAGAGAGAGTGTCCCCGTGAAGTTTTTAATTTTCTTTCATACATTACTCTCAGGAGTTGACACCTATCCTTTTGATATATATTGCATCTTCTTAATGCTAATTTGCAGTCAGGAGCCCACTTCAGATGTTAGAATAGCTGGGATTTTGATTCTTTACTTTATGAAATATTTGAACTTTCAAGTCCAACTAATTTCTGGTTCGAAATACAATGCAACCAGTAAGTTTCTTTTATAATATCATAAGCATCAGTAAAAACCTGTAAATTACAGAGCAAATTAATCAACGCAAGGGACTGGCACTGACCGGATGTTATAAAATCAGGAAGTACATAGACCTGTTCATCTTTTTCGTTAAGTGCTCCAGCTCTCGCTTGAACTTTATTAGTATGATTCTAATTTTTTATTTCTGGCAATCAAGACTGCAATATTTACATTACCCTTCAAGGAAAATGATGAAAATTTGTCAATATTTATCATAGAATGCAAAGGCCAGTTAACTGTCATAAACGAAATTGATAATTATTTGTCAGCATATTATCTATTGGATTATGTCTTAGTTTACATTGTTAATACTGACATAAACATAAGGAAGAATCAACAAAAATCAATGGTTGGTTCTCTTCTCTTTTTTTGCACGAAGAACACAAAGTTTTGGTCAATAGTAACGCAATTATTAGTATTATTATTATTATTATTCACGTTTCTTCCAAAAACTATATGATAAAATGGAAGGTCTTGCGCTAAGTAATTGTATCTGGTAACAAGATGTTGTGGTTAAAATGCAAATAAAAAGAAAAGGTTTCAAGAATATCTCGCGCAGGCAACATACAAGGCCTCGCACAAGTTCCGCCTCTTATTTTGCTTCCCAATAAATGAGTAATGTTAATTTGGAAGTGTATCCGTTTGGTGTAGGAACTATAACTGAAGGTGGACTTAGGTGTATTATAGAAAGCTCGCTAAATATGGGTGAAGGCAGGTGGAGAGGTCGTGTGGAAATTTTCTGTGCAGCAGCAGTCTGATTCTTAATTTAGCAATAAAAAAATAGGAGTTGTTTTGTCTTTGTGTTAATATATCATTACACACACACACACGCTTCTCGTCTCTCTCTCATCTCTCTCTCTCTCTCTCGTCTCTCTCTCTCTCTCTATCTCTCTCTCTCTATATATATATATATATATATATATATATATATATATATGTATATACGTATATATATACGAATATTTATAGATATGTACATATTTATATATATGAATATGTGTATTATATATATATATATATATATATATATATATATATATATATATATATATATATATATATATATAGAGTGTATGCTTGCATTTCATTTTTGTTTAATATCTGGGAGTCTCGAACCAAACCCCATCACGCTATCAATACATATACGATTTTAATGGGCATTCTTGGTAAATACGGCACTCAGTATCAACTAACAATGGCTAAAACAAAAATAATAAAACTGTCTCCATAATTATGTGAATAGAATGAAAAGAAAAAGAAAAACTTTCAATGGGTTAAAAGTAAATATTTTCGCATTGATCATTTTTTATTGCAATGCAAATATAAGTAAAAAACAAAGTGAAAACGAACTTACGAAAGAGAAAGTGGACTGGCAGCGCAGGCGTCGTCAGGAACGGGATTGCGGGTAGCGGTGTAGGTTGTTGACCTTGACAATGAGCAGACAGCTCAAGACTTCTTTTTTTCTTTCTTTCTTTCTTTGTTGTCTCGGAGAGTTACCACTTGCTCCCTTAGTGTTTCTTGGTTTACAAAATCAAACTTCCTTCTTTACTTTTGGAAGGTTTTATTTAATGTTGAATAATTATATATATTGTTATTGGTATTTATGTAGTTTTCGAAATTGCTGTAGCTGAACCTAAAGTTATTGTTGCTTATGTCAGTATTTGGGTTTCTTATCCCCGATTTCTCAAATAAAATACTTTGAATATTGCAATGATGGTCAGTATATTTTCCAGCTTTCCATCTTGTGAATGGTACATACGTTCGCATATACGTATAGGTGCACTCACACATGTATTGTACGTGTACAGAATCCAAAACTACAAAATTATATATATATATATATATATATATATATTATATATTATATATATAAATATAATAAAAGGAGCCCATAAAAACACCAAAATGTAGAGAGAAAGATACTATATTTCAGAGACTGCGGTCTCTCTCTTCAGTAGTCATTGAAATATAGTATCTTTCTCTCTTTGAGGGAATTCTGTTGTAAGAACAGAACATTTTTACCAGTCATATATATATATATATATATATATATATATATATATATATATATATATATATATATATATATATATGAATCATTCAGGTGTACATTATACAAATTGATCTCGTAATATTCCCGGTAAAAAGCTTGCCCCTTTGAGAAAGGACTAGGGGTGGAAGCTTTTGTTAAACCCAGTGTGCTATTGATATTTAGTTGCTGATACCAGACATAAGTGTAGAAAGGCAATAGGCAGCATTTACTTTCGCCCCTTTTCAGTTGTGACACAATGTATACGCGCACACACACATACATACATATAGACTTTCATAGCTAGCCAAGAGTTGAGTTGTATTTCATAGTCTGTGAAGGGGGACAGATTAGAAACATCAGCATTCCTGAAGGTTATTGCCATCCTAACATCATTACAGAATGAAAGCTAAGAATCATAAGTGTAACAACAGCTGAAGAGAACATAACTTAAAATCGACAAATTTCAGTTGAATGACTGGCGGCAGAAGAAAGCCATTCTGAAAAATATGCTGAATGTGTTAGATTTCACAAGTATTACAAGAACAGTTTCATATTTAATGACAATAGATACCTGTGCTATCCCCGTAATAATGATAATGCCTACAGTGATAATACTATAATCGTACTAAAAAGGTCAAAGACAATGGAGATATGCAACAAATAGCAACAGGACACCGCTATATGATAACTTTAAAGTTAATAGCTAATAATAGCAACGATATCAGCAATTGCATAAATAGATATAAATAATATTTAAAAATGCCGTTAAGCATCTACCAAAGAAATTTCTGTAAAGTTCCAATTGCAAATTTTCTTGCATCTCCCCAAGGTTGAGAGACTTCCCTTAATTCATTCGCCAAAATGTTATTTTACATGAGAAACGTATTAATTTTGTAAAGAATTAATTGCATTTTCAAATGTTTCACTTAATAAGTCACAGACCTTAGCCTCCTATATAAATATTATCAAATAGACTCAATATGATCAACAATATACAACAAAGGTGGCGTAAAATTGGGCGGAAATTGAATTAATAACCGTTTGTTACACTGCTGAAGAAGGTCAAGGAACGCCATTCAATTTCTTGAAATGAGTCATCAAGAGTCCGAATGGGCTCATTTGCTGAACTAAAAAAACAACGAACAAAGAACAGGATTTGTCAGCAAGGCAATTCTTCTATTTGTTATGTGGACGTGACGTGAAAATAATAATAATGATAATAATAATAATAATAATATAATATAATATTATTAGATATTATATATTATTAGATATATATATTATTATTATTATTATTATTATTAAAGGGCGCTAAATTAATGGTAATATTCAAAATCAGGAAACTAATAATAATAATAATAATAATAATAATAATAATAATGATGACTGAACTATTAGCTCTATATCTTCGACGGCCATTAAGTAAAAAATCCTTGAAGAAAATTAATCTGAGAACACTAACACTATTCAGACAAATGTAAACTTTTCTTCAGAGAATAATAATATGAAATATTATGAAGGACCAGAACCAAATGACACGTAATGAAATCCCCTAAGAAATAATGCAACAATGGTGCAATTGATTTTAATCGAACCCTTGCAACAAAATTGAAAAGAAAATTAATTATTGAAAAGTCACTGGTCAAGAAGAGATTACAAAATTATAAAGACGTCTTTATCATTATCGCAGTTGGCATACTAAGGGAATTTATACATCATTCTTTCTTTCTCTCTTTATATCTTCAGCTGAAAACCATAATGGATAGAGTTGCCACACTGCAAACCCAGGAGGGTTCCCTGGGAAATGAGCCTGCAGAGAGAGAGAGAGAGAGAGAGAGAGAGAGAGAGAGAGAGAGAGAGAGAGAGAGAGAGAGAGAGAGAGAGAGAAGTAATAGGAAAGATGATAAATGAATAAATATTTGGGAACAGAAGATAAAATCGATATTCCTGAATTCAGGAGTCGTCAACAGAATTCAGGAATGAATTTGCTCTTCGCTTAAACATTTGGAGATCAGAAAATTCCACAAAACTGCGCATGCAAACTTGTTAGCATTTCAATTATGGCTAAAATAAAACTTCTAGCAAATTCTTGGTCTGAATAAATGAGTGATGTTAACTGGATGCTCTTAAGGTCAAACAGAGTGGGAAGCGAAATCGGTCGAAAGCAAAGAGTAAAAATTGTGGAAGGACTGAAGTCCTCAGATGATATGTACTGGTTGGGAATGATGGAGAGATACTGCAGAGATTAGTGGATGCGATTGAAATTGTTTGCAAGAGGAGAAGTTGAGAGTAAGGGCGAGCAAGAGTAAATTTACAAGAGTAAATGGAAACCAGGGAGATGGAACAATAAATGTCAATGTGGGTGGCGTGAACTGACGGTGTAGAATAAGTAATGTGGAGCGAAGATGTTGGTTATTGGTAGGATGGGAGAAGTGAAGTACAGATTAGGCAAAACGAGGAAGGTAGCAGGATGTTTGCAAAAGCTTGTGATAAAACTAGAAATGCCTCCTCTTTAATTTGTAACCGTACTTGAATAATATTTCCTTCACCAAATTCCTGGTATAATTTTTCCACCTTTTCATTCTTTTGTATCTATTCATTTACGTTTACTCACAAAGTATTCGCTGCTGACTCAGTAACCACCCAAGAATTTTGCAAGCTTGAAATAAACTTCAACTTTACTGCTTTTAGCTTTAGCCCATTTTTTAGCTATCTTTTCCATGTATATTATATTCACTTTTTGTTCAATAAAACGCCCTTTCTTTAACAACATTTACACCATATTATGGACAATTACTCTCCAGTAGAAACCACATTTTATATTCGCTTTCACTGCAGACAGGTAATGATCAGATATATCGACAACTGTTACTGTTCTCACATTACAATCAGGATATATTGAGTCTACTCTGTAAAGTCACACAGAGCCTAAGCTATTTGACCTTACTCGTTATTTGTAAATATATTCATAATGAATTTATATGAAGTATGAATATGCCCTCACAAGCTATACACACACATACACACACAAATTTATATATATAGATATATATATATATATATATATATATATATATTTATGTATATACATATATATATATATATAATATATATATATATATATATATATATAATATATATATATATATGTGTGTGTGTGTGTGTGTGTGTGTGTGTGTGTGTATGTGTGTATGTGTCTGTGTGTATGTGTGTGTGTGTTTGTGTGTGTGTGTGATGGATGACTCACGGTATATATGAGTGAATATTCTTCTCCCTTTTGAAGCACGCCTTTGTAGAAAGTTTTTTTTTTCTTTTTTCTTTTTGAGCGAACATCTTAATTTTTTTATTTACGCTGTAATTCTCTCATTTTCCATCCTCCCTTTATATCAGAGAAATCTTGTCGATTTAGGAAAAAATAAAACCTTTTAAAAGAAATGTTAGAGAGGAACTGAATAATCAGCTCTACTTACCCAGAGAGGTGCCATGGCTCCCGAACTGAAAGAGAAGAGAAATTTCACTAATTAAGCAAAGACTATAACTCCATCACCTAAGAATTAAAGAAAAAAAAATTACCATCACCATCTTTAAAACAAAAACAAAAATGACAAACATTATGAAGCAGTTACAACATTCAGAGCTTAAGCACAATCTTATCCACTAATAACAATTGTAACAATAATAACCATATTGATGATAATAATCAGAAAAATGAATCCGCTGTCTACTGTGATTTGAATGCGAGGGGTATATAAACAAAGAAGTAGTCTTGTACGCAAATAACATTTATCATCCTTATGATAATAATAACAACACTATTGATGATAAAATTAAAATGATGAAAACGTTGTCAAATGTGAACTGAATGCATAGAGTGAATCAAAACTTTCATATATCTCTTTGAATGGAGTACCAGCTTGGCAGGTGACCCATAAAATAATGATGAAACGGCTCGTTTCATTTGCATTCCAGTCATATCATAATTTCACACGAAAAGGTGAACCAGTTTCCGTCTTCATTTTTCCCATAAAAGCCCTAACCCACAATCGCTTGGCATATGGTTATTTAACCTACAAAATATTTCTTATTTATATATAACCTTTAACGACCTGTTAACAGCATGGACTCTCTCCTAACGTACACTTCTTGTGATAAGTATAATCGCAAGATTTACGGGTTTTTTTATTGTATCTTTTTTATTATTATTTATTTCTTATGTATTTATTTTTTCTTATCATTTATTTTACTTGCTTATTTTTATTTATTTATTTATTTATTTATTTATTTATTTATCTATTTATTTTTGCTTTTACCGACACGGCTTCTACGTACCTCAAATATGTCAGTTTATAATATGTCAGTTTTCATATCCTTATTTATTTTTCTTATCACTTATTTTACTTATTTATTTATTTATTTTATTTATTATTTTATTTTTTTTTTTTTTGCTTTTCCGACATGGCTTCTACGTACCTCAAATGTTATAATATGTCAATTTTCATTTCCTTTTTTATTCTTGCTGATCTGATAAAATTTTTGTAACATTTACAGCACACAATTATCAATGAAATTTAATTATATATATATATATATATATATATATATATATATATATCTATATATATATTATATATATATACTATATATATATATATATAATAAAATCATTAAAATCCAAAAGAAGGCGAGTTAAAACCGGGACTTGGAACAAGTATTTTCGTAGTTCATGATACGAAAGTACTTGTTCGAAGTCTCGATTTTAACTCGCCCTCTTACGTGGACTTTATGATATTCTCAAGCACGTGAGGTTTCGTTTGCTGCATTGATATATTATATATATAATATGTATGATATATTTAAATATATATGATATATTAATATATAGATTATCTATATATTTATATATATATTCTATATAATGTATATGTAAATTAAATAAATATTGTATATATTAAATGTTATATATACCTACATATTATAGTATATATATATAAACTATATGATTATAGGATATAGATTATTAATCTTTATTTAGTATAAATATATAATATGTATATAAATATATGTTATATATATGTATATATACGATATAATAATCTTATAATATATGATATATATATTATATTACCATTATATATAATTATATACTATATAAGATAATAGATATGTATGTATATAAAATATATTGTAACCTATATGTATAGGTTATCCATCTCAATCTAATAATACTATCATATATATATATATACGATAATATACCTATATTATAAATATATTCTGGTATCCTCTGATATATAACTATCCTTATACTGCTCTGCGTAATAATCTTCTCTTACTATATTCTTCTAAGCTTGTATGTCTGTAAATCATATTCTCAATCAAATATATAGATGATATCGTACATAGTATATCGTAACTATTCATATATCATATATATATATATTAACTTCTATACTAGATATAAATCTAAATCTTTTATTTTATTGATAAACACATATATATATATCCATAAATATATATATATATATATATATATATATATATATATATATCAATATATATATTATATCTATATATTTATATATATAATATATGTACATCTACGTATGTGCATATATATATACTATATATCTCTAAGATATACTATATATACTATGTGTGTGTGTGTGTATCATACTAGCTATATATATGTATTTATCTATATATATATCTACTCTCTATATCATATTATATCTATATCTTCTATCTATATATCTATATATCTATCTATATATCTGTACTATATATATCTGTATAATATCTACTATATATCTCATTATATCTCTCATATTATCTTATACATATATTCAACAAAAACAGACAAAATACTCAGTACTACATGGCGAGAAACTTTTTGTATTATGTTTGTATGCTTACAATCGAATACCCAGTCACAGAACTTTGACCTTGATCTTAAAGACAAAAATACCTGAGTAGCTTTTCTATAGAATTTTCTTCACTTTTTCTGCTTCATAATACCCGTGCCAAGTTCCTTGCCCTTCGGAGTGAAGGTCATATCACTTACAAATGTCTTCAAAATAACATTCTATAACAAATCTCCAAGACGTGATTATTTTTTATGTCATGATTCAGCAATTCGTAACAAAACTCGTTGTAATAATTAGAGTTGATTTGTAGAACTCAGATAACGCCAGACATTGTCATACCACGAAAGGAATGGAGATTTGGATTTTCTAAGGTGAAATAACATCATAATTAGGTTAATAACGATCCACAAATGTCTAGCTATGTGGAAATTTCTTTCGAATTATCCCACATGTGAATTAAATTCCACTCGGTATTCATAAACGGTGAACATTATTAAAACGAATACAGTAACTACTTTGCTGTTCTGTAATTTCCAGATAACGTACAACAGCTTGAAAACTAAATCAAATATTTAAAAAATCAATTATATCATGGACATCCATCCTAATTAATGAAGACAAACGTTGATAAACTTAAGGTGTTCTACAGACTGCACATTCCTTATTTACGTAGATATGCATGCACACGTGTTCACACACACACACACACACACACACATATATATATATATATTCATCATAATAGTCAACCGTAAGATATACCCCTAGGGAACTTGGTATTTAAAACAAAAACGTTACTATATATATATATATATATATATATATATATATATATATATATATATATATATATATATATATACATATATATGTATATATATACATTTATATGCACATATATATGTTTATATATGTACATATATATATATATATATATATACTATATATATATATATATATATATATATATATGTATATATGTATAAATGAATTGGAAATTATGAAGAATAATTAAGAGCTACACGTAATAAAACTTATTAAAAGGAATAAAAAAATAAGTGAAACACGTATTACCTTGGGTAAGGAAAGAGAGAGAGAAAAAGAGAGAGAGAGAGAGGCCATATTATACAAACTTAGCTGCATAAAAAAAAGCAATGGAAATTCTTCTGAATGAAATGAAATAGCGAAAATGCTCCGCTTGTTTCTTTAACACCTGAATGTAATAATTGCAAGAGAGCCTATCACATTATAATTTTTCTTATTTTATCGATTTTATTTTTCTCCTTCCGCTCAAATGCCAGTTTCCTTACCTTGACGCAAAGGAAAACATTCAAATGGATATAGCATTCATTCTTTCTCCTTCCTTCCAACCCACACGTCTTTTCTCCTCGCGTGGCTTTACCGTATATAGGAAAGGTATCGTGAAAATCTATCAGTGGAAGGACCTCGCCAAGGATGCTGGAAAGGCTAAGATCAGCTTACATAGCATTGACTTCCTGTATTCACATAGACTGTATACAGTATTTTAAACAAATTCTTGAATTTATATATATATATATATATATATATATATATATATATATATATATATATTACGTATATATATATCTATATATATATATATTATCTATATATACCATGTATGTATTATATCTGTGTGAATACACACACACACAGATATAATTATATCTATATATTACTATATATATATATATATATATATATATATTATATATACATATATATATATATATATATATATATATATATATATATGTAAATATATACTTAATAAAATATATATATATATATATATATATATATATATATATATATATATATATATATATATATATCTTATATTATATATACTATATATATATGTTTGTGTGCGAAAAAAACATACTGAAAAACTGAGATATGTGTCCCGGCCTGTATCGCATGATTCAGACATCCTTAATTATATCTTTACACATCACGTTAGAAATTTACGTTACATTTGGTAGAGTGGCATTACGAATGATAGCTATTACTAAAGAGGGGAGCAGGACCGACTTATTTTTAGTTGTTTTTGTTGGTAGCTCCCTCTCAAATTTTTGCTTTATTTCTTGAAAGAAAATTAACAGGTGTTTAGTGTAATAGTATTTCTTTTGCAATGACGTTTGCCTGATTTTTATATCCCTATCGAACCCTTGAACATTCAGTTGGATTGTGCCCATTTTATTTCCAACCGTTTATATATATTCATTTGTTTTGTGACATCAGCATAGTATGTGCGATATTACAAATATCTTCAAATCTGTCCTCTTGAAGATGTATAAACAATACCACAGGCTGTCAGGGCATGTATCTCCTGCATCATTTTTTTTTTACCCACAGCGGTAATTTTGCATTTAAACAAGTGTTCCAGTCATGTATACATGCATACATACATTATATAACATAGATATATATATACATATATATATATATATATATATATATATATATATATATATATATATACATTTTTTATTATATATATATATATATATATATATATATATATATATATATATATATATATATATAATTTTCTCGTGTTTGCAGTCTTTTTATTTTCTTTTATCTCGAAGGAAATGAGATAATGCCGTTTAAATAATTTTACCAACAATCCCCAGTGGTATTTTGCATTTAAACAAGTGTTTCCAGTTCATATATACAATGGGATACTACATACATATCATACATACATTCATATTATATATATACATATATATATATATATATATATATATATAAAAACCCCATATATGTATATAAATATATATATATATATATATATATTTATATATAACATATATGTATATATATATGTATATCTATATAATCTATATATATTATATATACTATATATATATATATATATAATATATATATATATATATATAAATTTTTCGTGTTTGTAGTCTTTTTACTTTTATCTCGAAGGAAACGCCGTTTAAATAATTTTACCAACATTCCTTATTTTACTTTAAGGAATTCTTATGTCAAACGACCAGAGTAATTGTCTATCGGATATATAATTCTATTTTTGTAAGTTTTATCCTTCTCCAGAGTAACACATCAAGACAGTATGAGAGTTAGCCAGGGATTCTCTGTCATTTTATTCATTTTTGCAGTGTTTTTATTAGTCTATTGTTTTGTATTTCAGTTTTTGCAGGCTGTTTTATCGCAAATCTAATTAATATAATTGCTGTAAGAATTGTACATAAACAGTTTGTGAGTTTGCTTGTATGTAGTGCATCTACTGGCTAATGCTCATACCGTTGTACGCAATATTATCATAATTTTATGATTAAACCTTTGATTTTATTATAATAATTTATACAATTTTACTTATTTATGTAGCCATCTCCTTACGCAAAAAAAATAACTCCTTCCCATTGAAACAGTCATCATGTACAGTTCTCCAACTCGATCAGTTTTTTTTTAAAGGAAAGATAAGAAGTCAACCAGTTATTAAACTGATACCGCTAAAGATCATTGTTTTGGTTTGCGGTACACCGCTCTTTACGTCATATCAAAGAAAGGTGCGGTTTACCACAGTCGCACCTTTCCCGCTCTTCTTCCAGAGTGACTGATTGATGAAAGGTATATCACTAATTTTGAATTCATGAGATTGAGTTACCTTCTATATTGGGTAACTTATAAGAATTTATTTTTTGTAGACCACATAATTATGTTTATTTATCAAGCCCATGAGACAGAGTTAATAGTGAATTTTACAAACAAATGAAACTAATATTAGGAAAAAATCAGGATATGATAGGTTCATACAATGCAAGTGTACCCTGTTCGTACGGCAATGCAAAGACCTATAAACCCAATTATCCCATGAGACCTACAATCAGTATAGTTGGTGTATCACACGTTTTGTCTAGATTCCTTGTCTCATTGCTACAGCCGTTAGTTGGCTCAATTTCCAAGTCACAAGTTATGAAATCTTTCGGCTTTGTTTATCAACTACAATAATGTAAGCTTGCGGACGATGAAATTATGGTTAGTTTCGATACAACTAGCTTGTTCACTTGTGTACACATTCATGATCTAGATTTTTTGAAATGTGAACTAGATGAATATGATTTTACTTTACCAGTTAGAATCATTTTTTAGTTTATTAGACTTTGCATAGCAGATACTTGGTTTGTTTTAAGCGGTAAATATTTGAGACAGAACTCTGGTATGCTGATGGGAAATTGCCTTTCACCTATTCTTTTTAACATTTACATGGAATTTTATGGGAGTAGGCTGGCTAATTCCATTTTACCCAACAACATACTTTGCTTCCGTTATGTTGACGCCATATTTAGTATTTGGAAAATTCACTTGGACATAAATCTTGCATTAACTTATTTGAATGGATTTATAGTATCTGCGATCCAGTTTACAGTTGAGAAGGAAGAAAATAAATCTAGCTTTCTTGGGTGTTAAAGTCATTAGAAATAACAACACTTTATAGTTTAAAGTACATCGAAAAGGTTGCAACAATAATCTAATTATCAATGCGAGATCTTTCCATAACAAAGAAGCAAAGCGGTCAGGAATAAGTTCTATGTTTTTGAGAGCTCTTCGTCTAGTCAGCTCTGAATTCTTGGATGACGAGGGAGATAATAATTATATATGGATTGGATCTGAAGCACAATTTTACTTTACACGATATAGATGAATGTTTCTCGCTCGCCAAAAAAAAACTTTTTATTCGATTATATATTATCCACCCACTTAAATGACTAAATCTATCAGTTGCAGTTTCCTATCATAATACCATTGGCAAAACTTTAATAAGAAACAGCCTTATATAACATAACGGGTCAGTGTCCAAAATTCTTTGTGGTTGCAATGAATTTTATATTGGATAATCAGCAACAACTGATAATCAAAAACACGCTAAAGAATGTTTTTATCTAATTCAGTAGTCTAAAGTAAGAATCTTGTTCAGAAACAATGGTTTTATTAAGAGAAATGTAATAGAAACGGCATGTATTCATTATATCAGGAAAAATCAGTACATTTTATGGAATATATTGACTTAGGTATTGACTCAATTACGTATATAGCTTCATTAGACTGTTAACCTGTTCTGTTGGAGGAACTATGTACTAGACAATTTATGTTATCCTACAACAGTTGTAAGCACCCTTAACTATTTTTAATTGTTTATGTTTTATGTAAATCTTGAAGTCATACATAAACATATGTTTTTCATAAACTAATTAGTCAGTAAAGTTCCCCAGAAGAGGCCTGATGGACGGCGAAACTGTTGAAACAAAATTAAGAATTTTATTTTATGTTTCCTCCCCGGTTTTTCCTCCGTATCAGTTGTGGAGTACATCGACATATTTTACCTCAGTGATTGACAGAAATGTTACTATGTATATATATATGATATATATGGTATAATATATATATATATATATATTATATATATATATATATAGCATATATGTGTGTGTGTGTGTGTATGTGTGTGTGTGTGTGTTATATATATTATATATATATATATATATATATATATATATATATATATATATATATATATATATATATATATATATATGTATATATATATATATATATATATATATATATATATATATGCATATATATATACATATATATATATAAATATATATATATATATATATATATATATATATATATATATATATATATATTTTCCTTCGTGGCAAAAAAAACAAAACCTTTATTTATATAGATTATATTGTATACATAGGTTATGAATCTACTAGTCATTTTTACCAGCCACGATGCCCTCTTAACTTCTCAAATTCTTTGCTCCTTTTTGGATATGCTTGTCGCTACAAAGCCTGGAGATCGAACTTCAAATAAACATTACAATTACATATGTATCTCGTCAAAATTACCAGTAGATTCTACATATATATTTTAGCCTGAAAAACAATAAAAACTATTCCCTACTTGACTACGATGGTGAGGATGGTTCTGTTCCGCTCTAATAAATATATCTGAAAACGACAGGTACTATATCTATGTACGAGAGGGAATGGACTTTTTATCCTTCTCGTGGTCAGGTTGACAAGGTGACCTCGTCGTAATTATGGTATCGCGGGTTCCTTTCCCGCTACCGGACATCATGATTTCTTGCGTAATTCTTTGAAGTTGGATCTCAAGGCTTTGTAGTGACAAGCTTATCCAAAAAAGAGCAAAGAATTTGAGAACTTAAGAGGGCATTGCGGCTATTACATATATATATATATATATATATATATATATATTATATATATATATATATATATATATAAGCGAATACCACAAGAAAATGATAGGCAGAAACCCAAGCGCTTTCGTCTTTACTAAGACAATGTCTTAGTAAAGACGAAAGCGCTTGGATTTCCTGTGGTATTCGTTTATTTAATGAAGTCACGTGCATCTACTGTGATTTTTTAGCATATATATATATATATATATATATATATATATATATATATATTTAACTTTGTCAAAATCTATACAGAATTTTCGAAAGCCTACTAGTCACTTATTACCTTCTGGCACTGAAAGATGAGCAAGTTATCGAAATCTCACTGGAAAGATTCTTTTACAATTGATCAGTACTGTTGCTCCTTTTACTCTTCTTTATATTACTTATGACTTTAGTAGTAATTTTTTAAATATTATTATTTTGTTTATATTAATATTGGCAGCAATACTTTTAGATAGAGATGACTATCTCGTTTGCGCCCTTGAGTACCAGGATATCGCTAAATCAAGAACGGAAATTAAGATCTTGGGGAAACTTTCCAGTATTCCTTTGATGGCGTTGTCACATGTTATAAAAGATTGGGAAATCTAGTGTTTTCAATGTGCCAAAGCTGACAACGCATCTTTGTAATCCCAAATAATAAAGTTACCGATTTCTTTTTTTTTTTAATGGTCAAGGCCAGAGTCACGTCCCCGATGTTATTATCATGGGTCGGTGGACCAAGAACTAATTATACATATTTCGTCACCGGAAGGTCAGTGGTCAAGTTCAACCTTTTTCTTTTTCTTGTATGTCTACGGTTAAAGACTTAACGGAGGTTGGTTGAAATGCACTTAACTGAGTTTTCTTATCAGTATTACTAATGGTTCAGAATTGCAAACGTTAATGGTACAACGAGAGACATTACCACCTGACATATTGTCCATGTAACAGTGTCATTGTCAACTGATGTTTTAAATTTCAAATCATCTTCAGATGACATACACTAAAACCAAATTTTCGAATATCCCCATTTTTTTTTAAGATGAAAAAATTAAATAATTTTAGGACAATATATATTTGCTTGACATGAGCAAGTCTGCAAGTTATTTATTGTTGATTGAATGAGTAAAAAAAATATATTTCCGGGAAATATGACCTCTAATATGGATTTTTCTATTTACTTTGTGTCCCGTTTATCAGTTGCCTCCCTTGTGGAATGTTGAGCAGATCTTGACATATTCGGTGGAACTTTATCGTCACCGCTGCCCCACGGAACCTCTCTTTCTTTGCCTCACATGAAACTTATTCAAAGTCAACTGTGCGTGGTAAGCACTCTAGCATTCTAATTAAACATCATTCCCATTACCAACCAACCCCATTAGGTTTAATTTTTTTATTTATAAATAAATGGAATGAGTAAATCAAACAATTATTTCGTTATTAATTTTGGACCAATGTTTTGTATGTGTGTATTATGTCAAGTGCAGCGGCTGCTTCTATGAACCCAACGAAAAGTAGATCAGAATTAGCAATAAAAATCTCTCTCTCTCTCTCTCTCTCTCTCTCTCTCTCTCTCTCTCTAATTACTTTTCAATGTTTTTTTTTTTTTTACCTTGGTTAGCCTAGCACTAGTAAAGAAGGTCACACGTCGTGTTGGGCACAAGGGTCAATGGGTTGATCCCGAGGGAAGATCACGTAGGCTTATTTCCCCAATGTATTATTGTAATTAGGTTTTTTTTTTTTTTTTTTTTTTTTTTTGAAAGGACTTTTTCCAATCACAGGTGGGTGTGGCCTCAATTATCCATGATTTCCGTATCGCCTATTTCAAAAGTATCAAAACCAACAGAAAATCGAGATAATGATAGAATTAGCAATCTTTACGATTAATGCTTAACCGTCGGTTTTACGGATAAGCGGAAGGAAATAATTATACTGTATGGAGCGACCTGCCTTCAACAGTTTACGCTATTAAGAGTTCACTCCGTTTCAGCTCAAATTTGCTGGAATTATTGATACTCTTTGACAATTCATTGGTTTCATAACGAAGGCTTAATATTTAGTGATGATGCAGCTGTTTATAAGAACAATTCTGACTACGTTCGTCATAAATAGAACACATAAATAAAAGGGTAAAAACATTTAACTCAAAAAGATAAAAGAAAATACGAGCATGTCTTCCACTGAAGTCATAAAATAAACAACTGCCAGCCGATTACGATCCGGTTACAGAAACAACGTTATCATTTTCTAATGGGTTATAAATAAGGCCTATCATATAAAAGACTAACAAGATCGTGTCATCAGACTTTGGTTCTATTATCTTCAGGAACATTGACAAATCATTTATACGAGATATGATCATGTCTGCGCCATAATACCTCGGATGCAATAACCAGACACAGTTGGGGGTTACAAGGTGGATGCTAAATCTCTCTCTCTCTCTCTCTCTCTCTCTCTCTCTCTCTCTCTCTCTCTCTCTCTCTCTCTCTCTCTCTCTCTTTATTTGTCTGTCCTCTTATTGTTTTAAATCAGTGATATTAAACAGCCCCTTACGTCTGACCTTTCTACAAAAAAAAAACACGCAAATGACTAGTAATGCAGGTTTTGTTGAAATAAGATTCATGGAGTCAATTATTCGCTTATTTTCATATTTTCATCGCATATGCTAAAGTTTTTTCACTTCTCTAACTATTTCACTATCAGCACAAATCTGACCCGTCTCGCCCAAAGTAACGGAAAATATAATGAACTTGAATTCAGCATAGTTATATCCAAATCCTTTAAGTTGACAAAGCACATTTTACGAAATTTGGATCGTTTGTGAGTGATTACTTTCCTATTTTCTTAGAATGGCAATACCTCATGAATAATGCGAGCAGGTAGATCATAAATAATATGCAATATTTAGTTTATGAGTCTAGAGGTGATGGAAAGTTGTAAAGTGAATAACCCGACCAGAGCTCTGCACTGCCATATATGTCAAACGAAAGCGAAAGTTTGTTTGAAATGGTTCCTTTACAAAGGGCTGGTCCATACAAAGACAATGAGAGATGGGAAGATTAATCTTTATTGATTCATGTTTTTCTTTGACCAGGACCTGAGATATTAGTCTAGTCAACAACCTTAAAAAAATTGCAAGAAATTGCTTTTTGGTGTTGATTTATTCTTTTATGTGTGGACATTAATGCAACAAAAGTTTACCAAAATTGGGGTACCGGAAATGGGTCAAAATGGCGTCATATAAATATGGCGACTAATGCTTCATATCTCCATATTTCACATTTCTCCTTCATCATCTGATACTGAATCATGATGCATGTTGTAACAACGGCCATTATGGCATTGACCACATGGATGAGAACCATCACTCTAGCCCATGCTTTCGACAAGTACAACGGTGTGTGTTACAAACACCAGAACAGCTGCAACAAATCTTTTTCAAGAGTGCTTCTGATGCAGGTGCATTGTCAGTCATTGCAGGTGCTAGTTTGTTTGTTTGTAGGCTCCACCCCCATTTAGTGACGTCCATATCATCCCCCTTGCCCATCCATTGTCTGACCTGATGATAACTTCTCAGAGAATGATACTTTGTAGCCGAAAATGATGGAGGCAGTCGTTAAGGAATCATAAAGCTTTTTGCCGCACTCACTTTTTTGCAAAGACGGCTATATCTGACTGCGGGTTGCCATTGAACTGAGACACCATGGGTGCACACCCAGAATCTACAATAACATCCATGTCTTGTCCAGGTGTACTAAAGATCTTTGCACATCTTTGCAGGATAGGATCACCTTTAATCAGCTTTGGCAGAGCAGACTGCTTGCAATTCCAAATATCCTGGAAGTGGTGTCGCATCCTGTGACAGAAACAGCAAACTTTGACAGATCTCGTTACCAAGAACTTCCTTTACGACCTTTATGTCATATGTCATACACTGCAGTAGGACTCCCTTTATCTGACCAGAAGCAGAGGTTTTTACCATCACTGGGAGATGCGTAATGAAGCAATAGCACTAACAAATCTGTGTCCTCGCCTAGGAACATGGTAGTTTTTTTTCAGATGACATTGATACTGCTGTCCTCACAATGTCCAAGTCAGCATCTCCCATAGCATGTATCACATGGCATCCTCTGATTTTTATGCAATCGGCAATCAATATGGTTCAGTGTCTGTTTGTTCTCGTTATTGGAAAGGAAATCCTCCATCTTTCCAGTGAATTTTGTTTCAGTGATATTCACCTTATGACCGTCATGATTTTGTCTTCGTCGCTGATGTGTACTGTCCTTTGTACTTGGACCACCACTGTAGCCATCGAAGACTACCGTAGCCTTGCCATAGTGTTTCACTGTGATGCTGCATATCCGTTGGCAATGGAGGTGTAAGTCCTTCCATCAGTGGTATACTATCAAAGCCTTAGGGCGCACAGCTTGTACAATAGATTTTCCAATACTCGCCACCTTTCTGCAAGTGTCTTTGCCAACAAATAAATGTTGGAGCAAGCATTGCAAGCTTGATGAAATGTATTCTATCGCAGATTGTAGTTCTAGTGTCGAAATATCAGGATATTGGTCGATTGAAGGTGTGATCATTGACTTAATGTCGCTCTTAATCAGTTTAACCGCAGTCTGTATGATGGCTCTTTTCTGAGCCTCTTCATCATTTTTTGTCAGGCTAAAATAGTCTCAGAATGCTACCAGTTTTCTCACGAAATGTTACAATATCATGTAACCCCTCTTGCTCAACAATGAATATAGATTCCCCGTAATGCTTTACCAGTTTTGATTCTAGGTACTGCTTGCCATAGGCCACAGAATCTGGCTGAACCAGATATTCTGCCATTTTCTTAGCAAGATCATCCACTTCATCATTTTCTTCTAAGAACGAACACGTTCTAACGAAGGCTTTGTCTTCGTTGGAGTCCTTTGATCTTCCAACATTTCGTGGCTCCTTTTCAACTGGAGCATCTTTATATTGCAAAGGAATGGGCCATTTTGTGCGAAAATTGATGTCCCATGACTGATGGTGCACACAATCAGCAGCATGAAGATTCTTTCAGAAATACTCAATTCTACCACGAACAGTGAGTGCCCATTCATCATTACGATCCTCACAATGTGAGAGGATTGTCTCCACAAATGAATCTGTTTTGACACAGCTGAATCGGCACTACAGGGTGATTTTATTATCTCTGCCACAGAACAAAGTGTGTTTTGCTGTTAGAAGGCCCAACAGAAACACATGCCCTCCTTTTGAGAGGTTGAGTTGGTTGTAGCTCGGTTTTCTTGAACAATTCTATTTGCTTCTTGTTAATATAGCTCACTCTGCATCTTTTATGTACTTCGGTACTAGCAACTACCACAATACTGTCGCCTCCGTCAATGCTGATTCTTTCAGCTGCCTTTTCACCAATCACCAGTCTCATCATCTATCTCACAGCCACATAAAAGACAATTTTCTCGACTAGCCATTTTCACATACTCTGATATAAAAAAAAAATTAATGTTAGTAACATCTCTAAGCTGGAGTGGCTGAATGGCAGCAATAAACTAAATGAGTGCGTGTACCAACAAATTTGACCTCATTGCAGGATGACATCACAACATTATGACTGTACCTATAAACTTCTTATAAGCCTTGAAAGCGCCTCAGTGGCGTGATCGGTATGGTCTTGACCTGCCGACTCGGTGGCCGCGAGTTTGATTCTCGGGCATTCCATTGAGGGGTGAGAGATGTGTATTTCTGGTGGTAGAAGTTCACTCTCGACGTGGTTCGGAAGTCACGTAAAGCCGTTGGTCTCGTTGCTGAATAACCACTGGTTCCATGTAACGTAAAAACAACAAACAATATAAGCCTTGGATAATGGGGTAAACGTTGTTTATACATTTGTAAAGTCACTTGTTCACTGAAATTACCACTTATCAAAGTACGGAAGAGCTAACTGCCTTCCTAACCGGAATATTAGGTGTTTCTAGTGGCAGAGGCGGACATCAACCACGACGCCATTTTGACCCATTTTCGGTAACCCAATTTTGGTAAACTTTTGTTATATGGTTATTTACACATGAAACAACAAATTAATGCAATAAAACAATTTCTTGCAATTTTTTGGGGGTGATGGGGGTTCAGTTCATATTTTGACTGGACTATGTTTCGGGAATTGTAAACTTTACGGCTCAATAAATAATCTCTCTCTCTCTCTCTCTCTCTCTCTCTCTCTCTCTCTCTCTCTCTCTCTCTCTCTCTCTCTAAATATATTGTTTTCTCTGGTATCCATCAGGTTGTAAGATTGTTATCGTACAAGTTATTTTACTCTTTAAAGAGGGAAACGGTAAAAGTATCGTCAAGCAAAATAGATTTGTGAAAGAGATACGTCAAAGATAAGCTGAGAATTTTGCAAGTTCAGAAGTTCCATCACTGAATACTTAGTTCGCATCAGCAAATCATTAAATATGGATGGAAAAAACATAAACAACTTAGAAATTATAAATTTTCAGTCGTTATACAAAAAAATCTTAAATCTTAAACAATATATCCTTATTGTATGATACTGATCCCACGAGATCACTGTGTTTTTGCCCAAAAGGGCCAGATAAGTTGAAAACGTTAAAAGGTCAAAATGTTTGCAGTATGAGTCACTGACAATCACTGAAAAATCTTTTTTGACACTATATGCAGTGAATTCATCCAAAACATCGTAATTCTACTTGAAGCGTTTTTCTGCAATGAGTATTCATTACATGTCATGTATAGAGATTTCAATGATTTTTTTACTTCAGTGTCTGAAAAATTCATTATCTGTCCCGTTTGACCGATAATGGCTCCACGTGCTGATTTATTCCCTAGCATTAGCATTCGTTTATTTTTCGAAATGACTATATATGCCCTACGTTGGGAAATCTGGACGTTGATGTGCGCTTGTTTCTAAAGTTATAGCTAATAGATTATATGAGATTAGTTTTCTTTAAATGCTAAGTTTCCACACAGGAACTAGAGCATCATATACATATATTATATATATATATATATATATATATATATATATATATATGAATATATATATATATATATATATCATAGAGGGATCCACAGTAATATCCTGTTTATCTAGTTATATATGATTTATACAAAGCTTAAAAGCTTCGTCCACCTACCTCCTGTGGACTTGATTTTGCTTAGTGGATCAAAAGTCCACAGGAGGATGGACGAAAGCTTTTAAGCTTTGTATAAAACTATATATCTAGATTAAACAAGGATATTACTGTGGATCCCTCTATTGATTTCTTAGAAGCACGATACAGTGTTTTTATATTGCATATATATATATATATATATATATATATATATATATTATATATATATATATATATGTGTGTGTGTGTGTGTGTGTGTGTGTGTGTGTGTGTGTGTATGTACATCTTTAAGTGTGTGTGTGGATGAGTATACTCATGGTGTCCGGTTAAGTATTTTTACCACATGTAGTGGGCATTTCTATACATACAGACTTTTGTTTGAATAACATATCTTATTTCCAATATTCGTAGTTTGTTCTTGTCACTCGCTCTCCTGCAACTGTCCAGACAATCAACGT